>NW_024465973.1:0-76713 GCF_017591425.1 Ochotona curzoniae | reverse complement strand
GTCCCCAGGCCCAATCCAGCTTGTCTCCTGGGAAGCAACCCACAGTCTTCACGCTCCCTCGGAAGACTGTTTCGGGGTGGCTGGCCCCCATGCGGGGCCCTCTTTGGGCTTAGGGTGGGCGAGCAGGTCCAGCCGATCCCACCCCCGGGCTGGGGCCGACAGGGGCGTGGCTAGACCCAAGCCCGGGCCGGGAAGAGGGGCGGGGCTGACGCTCTGGGACGTGAGCTCCGGCCACATGGCGGCCGGGGTCCTCAGGCGCAATCCAGCTTGTCTCCTGGGAAGCAACCCACAGTCTTCACGCTCCCTCGGAAGACAGTGTCATGGCGCCTGGACCCCCACGTGCGGCCCTCTTTGGGCTTAGCGTGGGCAAGCAGGTCCAGCCGATCCCACCCCCGGGCTGGTGCCGCCAGGGGCGTGGCTAGACCCAAGCCCGGGTCTGGAAGAGGGCGGGGCTGATGCTCTTGGACGTGAGCCCCGGCCACATGTTGGCCGGGGTCCCCAGGCGCAATCCAGCTTGTCTCTTGGGAAGCAACCCACAGTCTTCACGCTCCCTCGGAAGACTGTTTTGTTGCGGCTGGACCCCCACGCGCGGCCCTCTTTGGGCTTAGCGTCGCCGAGCAGGTCCAGCCGATCCCACCCCCGGGCTGGGGCCGCCAGGGGTGTGGTTAGACCCAAGCCCGGGCCGGGAAGAGGGCGGGGCTGACGCTCGGGGACGTGAGCCCCGGCCACATGGCGGCCAGGGTCCCCAGGCGCAATCCAGCTTGTCTCCTGGGAAGCAACCCAGTCTTCACGCTCCCTCGGAAGACTGTTTCTGGGTGGCTGGACCCCCACGCGCGGCCCTCTTTGGGCTTAGCGTGGGCGAGTAGGTCCAGAGGATCCCACCCCCGGGATGGGGCCGCCAGGGGCGTGGCTAGACCCAAGCCCGGGCCGGGAAGAGGGGCGGGGCTGACGCTCTTGGACGTGAGCCCCGGCCACATGGCGGCCGGGGTCCTCAGGCGCAATCCAGCTTGTCTCCTGGGAAGCAACCCACAGTCTTCACGCTCCCTCATAAGACTGTTACAGGGCGGCTGGACCCCCACGCGCGGCCCTCTT
The DNA here is from genome assembly GCF_017591425.1 of Ochotona curzoniae. Lineage (NCBI taxonomy): Eukaryota > Metazoa > Chordata > Mammalia > Lagomorpha > Ochotonidae > Ochotona > Ochotona curzoniae. Next base: position 75,621 of record NW_024465973.1, on the reverse strand, counting down.
TGGGCTTAGCCTTGGCGAGCAGGTCCAGCAGATCCCACCCCCGGGCTGGGGCCGCCAGGGGCGTGGCTAGACCTAAGCCCGGGCCGGGAAGAGGGGCGGGGCTGATGCTCTTGGACGTGAGCCCCGGCCACATGGCTGTCAGTGTTCCCAGGCGCAATCCAGCCTGTCTCCTGGGAAGCAACCCACAGTCTTCACGCTCCCTCAGAAGACTGTTTTGCGGCGGCTGGCCCACCACGCGCGGCCCTCTTTGGGCTTAGTGTCGGCGAGCAGGTCCAGCCGATCCCACCCCCGGGCTGGGGCCGCCAGGTGCGTGGCTAGACCCAAGCCCGGGCCGGGAAGAGGGGCGGGGCTGACGCTCGGGGACATGAGCCCCAGCCACATGGCGGCCGGGGTCCCCAGGCGCAATCCAGCTTGTCTCCTGGGAAGCAACCCACAGTCTTCACGCTCCCTCAGAAGACTGTTTTGGGGCGCCTGGACCCCCGCGCGTTGCCCTCTTTGGGCTATGTGTCGACGAGCAGGTCCAGCCGATCCCACCCCCGGGCTGGGGCCGTCAGGGGCGTGGCTAGACCCAAGCCCGGGCCGGGAAGAGGGCGGGGCTGACGCTCTTGGACGTGAGCCCCGGCCACATGGCGGCCGGGGTCCCCAGGTGCATTCCAGCTTGTCTCCTGGGAAGCAACCCACAGTCTTCACGCTCACTCAGAAGACTGTTTCGGGGAGGGTGCACCCCCATGCGGGGCCCTCTTTGGGCTTAGTGTCAGCGAGCAGGTCCAGCCGATCCCACCCTGGGCTGGGGCCTCCAGGGGTGTGGCTAGACCCAAGCCCGGGCCGGGAAGAGGGGCGGGGCTGACTTTTGGGGACGTGAGCCCCGGCCACATGGCGGCCAAGGTCCCCAGGTGCATTCCAGCTTGTCTCCTGGGAAGCAACCCACAGACTTCACGCTCCCTCAGAAGAGAGTTTCATGGCGGCTGGACCCCCACGTGCGGCCCTCTTTGGGCTTAGCTTGGGCGAGCAGGTCCAGCCGATCCCACCCCCGGGCTGGGGCCGCCAGGGGCGTGGCTAGACCCAAGCCCGGGCCGGGAAGAGGGGCGGTGCTGACGCTCGGGGACGTGAGCCCCGGCCACATGGGGGCCAGGGTCCCCAGGCGCAATCCAGCTTGTCTCCTGGGAAGCAACCCACAGTCTTCACGCTCCCTTGGAAGACTGCTTTGGGGCGGCTGGACCCCCACGAGCGGCCCTCTTTGGGCTTAGCATCGGCGAGCAGGTCCAGCCGATCCCACCCCCGGGCTGGGGCCTCCAGGGGCGTGGCTAGAACCAAGCCCGAGCCGGGAAGAGGGGCGGGGCTGATGCTCGGACACGTGAGCCCACGCCACATGGGGGCCAGGGTCCCCAGGCGCAATCCAGCTTGTCTCCTGGTAAGCAACCCACAGTCTTCACGCTCCCTCAGAAGACTGCTTTGGGGCGGCTGGACCCCCACGCGCGGCCCTCTTTGGGGTAGCATCGGCCAGCAGGTCCAGCCGATCCCACCCCCAAGCTGGGGCCGCCAGGGGCGTGGCTAGACTCAAGCCCGGGCCTGGAAGAGGGTCGGGGCTGACGCTCGGGGACGTGAGCCCTGGCCACATGGAGGCCAGGGTCCTCAGGCGCAATCCAGCTTGTCTCTTGGGAAGCAACCCACAGTCTTCACGCTCCCTCGGAAGACATTGTCATTGCGGCTGGACCACTACGTGCGGCCATCTTTGGACTTAGCATCGGCGAGCAGGTCCAGCCGATCCCACCCCCAAGCTGGGGCCGTCAGGGGCGTGGCTAGACCCAAGCCCGGGCCAGAAAGAGGGGCGGGGCTGACGCTCGGGGACGTGAGCCCCGGCCACATGGCGGCCAGGGTCCCCAGGCGCAATCCAGCTTGTCTCCTGGGAAGCAACCCAGTCTTCACGCTCCCTCGGAAGACTGTTTCTGGGTGGCTGGACCCCCACGCGCGGCCCTCTTTGGGCTTAGCGTGGGCGAGTAGGTCCAGAGGATCCCACCCCCGGGATGGGGCCGCCAGGGGCGTGGCTAGACCCAAGCCCGGGCCGGGAAGAGGGGCGGGGCTGACGCTCTTGGACGTGAGCCCCGGCCACATGGCGGCCGGGGTCCTCAGGCGCAATCCAGCTTGTCTCCTGGGAAGCAACCCACAGTCTTCACGCTCCCTCATAAGACTGTTACAGGGCGGCTGGACCCCCACGCGCGGCCCTCTTTGGGCTTAGCGTGGGCGAGCAGGTCCAGCAGATCCCACCCCCGGGCTGGGGCCGCCAGGGGCGTGGCTAGACCTAAGCCCGGGCCGGGAAGAGGGGCGGGGCTGATGCTCTTGGACGTGAGCCCCGACCACATGGCTGTCAGTGTTCCCAGGCGCAATCCAGCTTGTCTCCTGGGAAGCAACCCACAGTCTTCACGCTCCCTCAGAAGACTGTTTTGCGGCGGCTGGCCCACCACGCGCGGCCCTCTTTGGGCTTAGTGTCGGCGAGCAGGTCCAGCCGATCCCACCCCCGGGCTGGGGCCGCCAGGTGCGTGGCTAGACCCAAGCCCGGGCCGGGAAGAGGGGCGGGGCTGACGCTCGGGGACATGAGCCCCGGCCACATGGCGGCCGGGGTCCCCAGGCGCAATCCAGCTTCTCTCCTGGGAAGCAACCCACAGTCTTCACGCTCCCTCAGAAGATTGTTTTGGGGCGCCTGGACCCCCGCGCGTTGCCCTCTTTGGGCTATGTGTCGACGAGCAGGTCCAGCCGATCCCACCCCCGGGCTGGGGCCGTCAGGGGCGTGGCTAGACCCAAGCCCGGGCCGGGAAAAGGGCGGGGCTGACGCTCTTGGACGTGAGCCCCGGCCACATGGCGGCCGGGGTCCCCAGGTGCATTCCAGCTTGTCTCCTGGGAAGCAACCCACAGTCTTCACGCTCCCTCAGAAGACAGTTTCATTGCGGCTGGACCCCCACGTGCGGCCCTCTTTGGGCTTAGCTTGGGCGAGCAGGTCCAGCCGATCCCACCCCCGGGCTGGGGCCGCCAGGGGCGTGGCTAGACCCAAGCACGGGCCGGGAAGAGGGGCGGTGCTGACGCTCGGGGATGTGAGCCCCGGCCACATGGCGGCCGGGGTCCTCAGGCGCAATCCAGCTTGTCTCTTGGGAAGCAACCCACAGTCTTCACGCTCCCTCAGAAGACTGTTTCGGGGCGGCTGGACCCCCACGCGCCGCCCTCTTTGGGCTTATCGTGGGCGAGCAGGTCCAGCCGATCCCACCCCCGGGCTGGGGCCGCCAGGGGCGTGGCTAGACCCAAGCCCTGGCCGGGTAGAGGGGCGGGGCTGACGCTCGGGGACGTTAGCCCCGGCCACATGGGGACCAGGGTCCCCAGGTGCAATCCAGCTTGTCTCCTGTGAAGCAACCCAGAGTCTTCACTCTCCCTCAGAAGACTGTTTCGGGGAGGGTGCACCCGCATGCGGGGCCCTCTTTGGGCTTAGTGTCGGCGAGCAGGTCCAGCCGATCCCACACTGGGCTGGGGCCGCCAGGGGCGTGGCTAGACCCAAGCCCGGGCCGGGAAGAGGGGCGGGGCTGACTTTTGGGGATGTGAGCCCCGGCCACATGGCGACCGGAGTCCCCAGGTGCATTCCAGCTTGTCTCCTGGGAAGCAACCCACAGTCTTCATGCTCCCTCAGAAGACTGTTTCGGGGCGGCTGGACCCCCACGTGCGGCCCTCTTTGGGCTTAGTGTCGGCGAGCAGGTCCAGCCGATCCCACCCCCGGGCTGGGGCCATCAGGGGCATGGCTAGACCCAAGCCCGGGCCGGGAAGAGGGGCGGGGCTGACGCTCTTGGACGTGAGCCCCGGCCACATGGCTGTCAGTGTTCCCAGGCGCAATCCAGCTTGTCTCCTGGGAAGCAACCCACAGTCTTCACGCTCCCTCAGAAGACTGTTTTGGGGCAGCTGGACCCCCACGAGCGGCCCTCTTTGGGCTTAGCGTGGGCAAGCAGGTACAGCCGATCCCACCCCCGGGCTGGGGCCGTCAGGGGCGTGGCTAGACCCAAGCCCGGGCCGGGAAGAGGGGCGGGGCTGATGCTCGGGGACGTGAGCCCCGGCCACATGGAGGCCGGGGTCCCCAGGCGCAATCCAGCTTGTCTCCTGGGAAGCAACCCACAGTCTTCACGCTCCCTCAGAAGACTGTTTTGGGGCGGCTGGACCCCCACGTGCGGCCCTCTTTGGGCTTAGTGTCGGCGAGCAGGTCCAGCCGATCCCACCCTGGGCTGGGGCCATCAGGGGCGTGGCTAGACCTAAGCCCGGGCAAGGAAGAGGGGCGGGGCTGACGCTCGGGGACATGAGCCCCGGCCACATGGCGGCCGGGGTCCTCAGGCGCAATCCAGCTTGTCTCTTGGGAAGCAACCCACAGTCTTCACGCTCCCTCAGAAGACTGTTTCGGGGAGGGTGCACCCCCATGCGGGGCCCTCTTTGGGCTTAGTGTCAGCGAGCAGGTCCAGCCGATCCCACCCTGGGCTGGGGCCTCCAGGGGTGTGGCTAGACCCAAGCCCGGGCCGGGAAGAGGGGCGGGGCTGACTTTTGGGGACGTGAGCCCCGGCCACATGGCGGCCAAGGTCCCCAGGTGCATTCCAGCTTGTCTCCTGGGAAGCAACCCACAGACTTCACGCTCCCTCAGAAGAGAGTTTCATGGCGGCTGGACCCCCACGTGCGGCCCTCTTTGGGCTTAGCTTGGGCGAGCAGGTCCAGCCGATCCCACCCCCGGGCTGGGGCCGCCAGGGGCGTGGCTAGACCCAAGCACGGGCCGGGAAGAGGGGCGGTGCTGACGCTCGGGGACGTGAGCCCCGGCCACATGGGGGCCAGGGTCCCCAGGCGCAATCCAGCTTGTCTCCTGGGAAGCAACCCACAGTCTTCACGCTCCCTTGGAAGACTGCTTTGGGGCGGCTGGACCCCCACGAGCGGCCCTCTTTGGGCTTAGCATCGGCGAGCAGGTCCACCCGATCCCACCCCCGGGCTGGGGCCTCCAGGGGCGTGGCTAGACTCAAGCCCGGGCCAGGAAGAGGGTCGGGGCTGACGCTCGGGGACGTGAGCCCTGGCCACATGGAGGCCAGGGTCCTCAGGCGCAATCCAGCTTGTCTCTTGGGAAGCAACCCACAGTCTTCACGCTCCCTCGGAAGACATTGTCATTGCGGCTGGACCACTACGTGCGGCCATCTTTGGGCTTAGCATCGGCGAGCAGGTCCAGCCGATCCCACCCCCGGGCTGGGGCCGTCAGGGGCGTGGCTAGACCCAAGCCCGGGCCGGGAAGAGGGGCGGGGCTGACGCTCTTGGACGTGAGCCCCGGCCACATGGCGGCCGGGGTCCCCAGGCGCAATCCAGCTTGTCTCCTGGGAAGCAACCCACAGTCTTCACGCTCCCTCAGAAGACTGTTTCGGGGGGCTGGACCCCCATGCGGGCCCTCTTTGGGCTTAGCGTCAGCGAGCAGGTCCAGCCGATCCCACCCCGGGCTGGGGCCGCCAGGGGCGTGGCTAGACCCAAGCCCGGGCCGGGAAGAGGGGCGGGGCTGACTGCTCGGGGACGTGAGCCCCGGCCACATGGCGGCCAGGGTCCCCAGGTGCAATCCAGCTTGTCTCCTGGGAAGCAACCCACAGTCTTCACGCTCCCTCAGAAGACTGTTTCATGGGCGGCTGGACCCCCACGTGCGGCCCTCTTTGGGCTTAGCTTGGGCGAGCAGGTCCAGCCGATCCCACCCCCGGGCTGGGGCCGCCAGGGGCGTGGCTAGACCCAAGCCCGGGCCGGGAAGAGGGGCGGGGCTGACGCTCGGGGACGTGAGCCCCGGCCACATGGGGCCAGGGTCCCCAGGCGCAATCCAGCTTGTCTCCTGGGAAGCAACCCACAGTCTTCACGCTCCCTTGGAAGACTGCTTTGGGGCGGCTGGACCCCCACGAGCGGCCCTCTTTGGGCTTAGCATCGGCGAGCAGGTCCAGCCGATCCCACCCCCGGGCTGGGGCCGCCAGGGGCGTGGCTAGAACCAAGCCCGGGCCGGGAAGAGGGGCGGGGCTGATGCTCTGGACGTGAGCCCCGGCCACATGGGGGCCAGGGTCCCCAGGCGCAATCCAGCTTGTCTCCTGGGAAGCAACCCACAGTCTTCACGCTCCCTCAGAAGACTGCTTTGGGGCGGCTGGACCCCCACGCGCGGCCCTCTTTGGGCTTAGCATCGGCCAGCAGGTCCAGCCGATCCCACCCCCAAGCTGGGGCCGCCAGGGGCGTGGCTAGACCCAAGCCCGGGCCTGGAAGAGGGTCGGGGCTGACGCTCGGGGACGTGAGCCCCGGCCACATGGAGGCCAGGGTCCTCAGGCGCAATCCAGCTTGTCTCCTGGGAAGCAACCCACAGTCTTCACGCTCCCTCGGAAGACTGTATTGGGCGGCTGGACCCCCACGTGCGGCCCTCTTTGGGCTTAGCGTCGGCGAGCAGGTCCAGCCGATCCCACCCCCGGGCTGGGGCCGTCAGGGGCGTGGCTAGACCCAAGCCCGGGCCGGGAAGAGGGGCGGGGCTGACGCTCGGGGACGTGAGCCCCGGCCACATGGCGGCCAGGGTCCCCAGGCGCAATCCAGCTTGTCTCCTGGGAAGCAACCACAGTCTTCACGCTCCCTCGGAAGACTGTTTCTGGGTGGCTGGACCCCCACGCGCGGCCCTCTTTGGGCTTAGCGTGGGCGAGCAGGTCCAGCGGATCCCACCCCCGGGCTGGGGCCGCCAGGGGCGTGGCTAGACCCAAGCCCGGGCCGGGAAGAGGGGCGGGGCTGACGCTCTGGGACGTGAGCCCCGGCCACATGGCGGCCAGGGTCCCCAGGCGCAATCCAGCTTGTCTCCTGGGAAGCAACCCACAGTCTTCACGCTCCCTCAGAAGACTGTTTCAGGGCGGCTGGACCCCCACGCGCGGCCCTCTTTGGGCTTAGCGTGGGCGAGCAGGTCCAGCCGATCCCACCCCCGGGCTGGGGCCGCCAGGGGCGTGGCTAGACCCAAGCCCGGGCCGGGAAGAGGGGCGGGGCTGACGCTCGGGGACATGAGCCCCGGCCACATGGCGGCCGGGGTCCCCAGGCGCAATCCAGCTTGTCTCCTGGGAAGCAACCCACAGTCTTCACGCTCCCTCAGAAGATTGTTTTGGGGCGCTGGACCCCCGCGCGTGCCCTCTTTGGGCTATGTGTCGACGAGCAGGTCCAGCCGATCCCACCCCCGGGCTGGGGCCGTCAGGGGCGTGGCTAGACCCAAGCCCGGGCCGGGAAGAGGGCGGGGCTGACGCTCTTGGACGTGAGCCCCGGCCACATGGCGGCCGGGGTCCCCAGGTGCATTCCAGCTTGTCTCCTGGGAAGCAACCCACAGTCTTCACGCTCCCTCAGAAGACAGTTTCATTGCGGCTGGACCCCCACGTGCGGCCCTCTTTGGGCTTAGTGTCAGCGAGCAGGTCCAGCCGATCCCACCCCCGGGCTGGGGCCGCCAGGGGCGTGGCTAGACCCAAGCACGGGCCGGGAAGAGGGGCGGTGCTGACGCTCGGGGACGTGAGCCCCGGCCACATGGCGGCCGGGGTCCTCAGGCGCAATCCAGCTTGTCTCTTGGGAAGCAACCCACAGTCTTCACGCTCCCTCAGAAGACTGTTTCGGGGCGGCTGGACCCCCACGCGCGGCCCTCTTTGGGCTTATCGTGGGCGAGCAGGTCCAGCCGATCCCACCCCCGGGCTGGGGCCGCCAGGGGCGTGGCTAGACCCAAGCCCGGGCCGGGTAGAGGGGCGGGGCTGACGCTCGGGGACGTGAGCCCCGGCCACATGGGGACCAGGGTCCCCAGGCGCAATCCAGCTTGTCTCCTGGGAAGCAACCCACAGTCTTCACGCTCCCTCAGAAGACTGTTTCGGGAGGGTGCACCCGCATGCGGGGCCCTCTTTGGGCTTAGTGTCGGCGAGCAGGTCCAGCCGATCCCACCCCCGGGCTGGGGCCGCCAGGGGCGTGGCTAGACCCAAGCCCGGGCCGGGAAGAGGGGCGGGGCTGACTTTTGGGGATGTGAGCCCCGGCCACATGGCGGCCGGGTCCCCAGGTGCATTCCAGCTTGTCTCCTGGGAAGCAACCCACAGTCTTCACGCTCCCTCAGAAGACTGTTTCGGGGCGGCTGGACCCCCACGTGCGGCCCTCTTTGGGCTTAGTGTCGGCGAGCAGGTCCAGCCGATCCCACCCCCGGGCTGGGGCCATCAGGGGCATGGCTAGACCCAAGCCCGGGCCGGGAAGAGGGGCGGGGCTGACGCTCTTGGACGTGAGCCCCCGGACACATGGCGGCCATGGTCCCCAGGCGCAATCCAGCTTGTCTCCTGGGAAGCAACCCACAGTCTTCACGCTCCCTCAGAAGACTGTTTTGGGGCAGCTGGACCCCCACGAGCGGCCCTCTTTGGGCTTAGCGTGGGCAAGCAGGTACAGCCGATCCCACCCCCGGGCTGGGGCCGTCAGGGGCGTGGCTAGACCCAAGCCCGGGCCGGGAAGAGGGGCGGGGCTGATGCTCGGGGACGTGAGCCCCGGCCACATGGAGGCCGGGGTCCCCAGGCGCAATCCAGCTTGTCTCCTGGGAAGCAACCCACAGTCTTCACGCTCCCTCAGAAGACTGTTTTGGGGCGGCTGGACCCCCACGTGCGGCCCTCTTTGGGCTTAGTGTCGGCGAGCAGGTCCAGCCGATCCCACCCCGGGCTGGGGCCATCAGGGGCGTGGCTAGACCTAAGCCCGGGCAGGGAAGAGGGGCGGGGCTGACGCTCGGGGACATGAGCCCCGGCCACATGGCGGCCGGGGTCCCCAGGCGCAATCCAGCTTGTCTCCTGGGAAGCAACCCACAGTCTTCACGCTCCCTCAGAAGACTGTTTCGGGGAGGCTGGACCCCCACGCGCGGCCCTCTTTGGGCTTAGTGTCGGCGAGCAGGTCCAGCCGATCCCACCCCGGGCTGGGGCCTCCAGGGGCGTGGCTAGACCCAAGCCCGGGCCGGGAAGAGGGGCGGGGCTGAGCTCTTGGGGACGTGAGCCCCGGCCACATGGCGGCCAGGGTCCCCAGGCGCAATCCAGCTTGTCTCCTGGGAAGCAACCCACAGACTTCACGCTCCCTCAGAAGACTGTTTCATGGCGGCTGGACCCCCACGTGCGGCCCTCTTTGGGCTTAGCTTGGGCGAGCAGGTCCAGCCGATCCCACCCCCGGGCTGGGGCCGCCAGGGGCGTGGCTAGACCCAAGCACGGGCCGGGAAGAGGGGCGGTGCTGACGCTCGGGGACGTGAGCCCCGGCCACATGGGGGCCAGGGTCCCCAGGCGCAATCCAGCTTGTCTCCTGGGAAGCAACCCACAGTCTTCACGCTCCCTTGGAAGACTGCTTTGGGGCGGCTGGACCCCCACGAGCGGCCCTCTTTGGGCTTAGCATCGGCGAGCAGGTCCAGCCGATCCCACCCCCGGGCTGGGGCCTCCAGGGGCGTGGCTAGACTCAAGCCCGGGCCGGGAAGAGGGTCGGGGCTGACGCTCGGGGACGTGAGCCCCGGCCACATGGAGGCCAGGGTCCTCAGGCGCAATCCAGCTTGTCTCTTGGGAAGCAACCCACAGTCTTCACGCTCCCTCGGAAGACATTGTCATTGCGGCTGGACCACTACGTGCGGCCATCTTTGGGCTTAGCATCGGCGAGCAGGTCCAGCCGATCCCAGACCCAAGCTGGGGCCGTCAGGGGCGTGGCTAGACCCAAGCCCGGGCCAGAAAGAGGGGCGGGGCTGACGCTCGGGGACGTGAGCCCCGGCCACATGGCGGCCAGGGTCCCCAGGCGCAATCCAGCTTGTCTCCTGGGAAGCAACCCACAGTCTTCACACTCCCTCAGAAGACTGTTTCGGGGCGGCTGGACCCCCATGCGTGGCCCTCTTTGGGCTTAGCGTCAGCGAGCAGGTCCATCTGATCCCACCCCCGGGCTGGGGCCGCCAGGGGCGTGGCTAGACCCAAGCCCGGGCTGGGAAGAGGGGCGGGGCTGATGCTCGGGGACTTGACCCCCGGCCACATGGCGGCCGGGGTCCCCAGGTGCAATCCAGCTTGTCTCTTGGGAAGCCACCCACAGTATTCACGCTCCCTCAGAAGACTGTTTCTGGGTGGCTGGACCCCCACGTGCGGGCCTCTTTGGGCTTAGCGTGGGCGAGTAGGTCCAGCCGATCCCACCCCCGGGCTGGGGCCGCCAGGGGCGTGGCTAGCCCCAAGCCCGGGCCGGGAAGAGGGGCGGGGCTGACGCTCGGGCACGTGAGCCCCGGCCACATGGGGGCCAGGGTCCCCAGGCGCAATCCAGCTTGTCTCCTGGGAAGCAACCCACAGTCTTCACGCTCCCTTGGAAGACTGCTTTGGGGCGGCTGGACCCCCACGTGCGGCCCTCTTTGGGCTTAGCATCGGCAAGCAGGTCCAGCCGATCCAACCCCGGGCTGGGGCCGCCAGGGGCATGGCTATACCCAAGCCCGGGCCGGGAAGAGGGGCGGGGCTGACGCTCTTGGACATGAGCCCCGGCCACATGGCGGCCGGGGTCCCCAGGCGCAATCCAGCTTGTCTCCTGGGAAGCAACCCACAGTCTTCACGCTCCCTCGGAAGACAGTTTCATGGAGGCTGGACCCCCACGCGCCGCCCTCTTTGGGCTTAGCGTGGGCGAGCAGGTCCAGCCGATCCCACCCCCGGGCTGGGGCCGCCAGGGGCGTGGCTAGACCCAAGCCCGGGCCGGAAAGAGGGGCGGGGCGAATGCTCTTAGACGTGAGCCCCGGCCACATGGGGGCCAGGGTCCCCAGGCGCAATCCAGCTTGTCTCCTGGGAAGCAACCCACAGTCTTCACGCTCCCTTGGAAGACTGCTTTGGGGCGGCTGGACCCCCACGCGCGGCCCTCTTTGGGCTTAGCGTGGGCGAGCAGGTCCAGCCGATCCCACCCCCGGGCTGGGGCCGCCAGGGGCGTGGCTAGACCCAAGCCCGGGCCGGGAAGAGGGGTGGGGCTAATGCTCGGGGACGTGAGCCCCGGCCACATGGGGGCCAGGGTCCCCAGGCGCAATCCAGCTTGTCTCCTGGGAAGCAACCCACACTCTTCACGCTCCCTCAGAAGACTGTTTCTGGGTGGCTGGACCCCCACGCGCGGCCCTCTTTGGGCTTAGCGTGGGCGAGCAGGTCCAGCCGATCCCACCCCCGGGCTGGGGCCGCCAGGGGCGTGGCTAGACCCAAGCCCGGGCCGGGAAGAGGGGCGGGGCTGACGCTCTTGGACGTGAGCCCCGGCCACATGGCGGCCAGGGTCCCCAGGCGCAATCCAGCTTGTCTCCTGGGAAGCAACCCACAGTCTTCACGGTCCCTCAGAAGACTGTTTCTGGGTGGCTGGACCCCCACGTGCGGCCCTCTTTGGGCTTAGCGTCGGCGAGCAGGTCCAGCCGATCCCACCCCCGGGCTGGGGCCGCCAGGGGCGTGGCTAGCCCCAAGCCCGGGCCGGGAAGAGGGGCGGGGCTGACGCTCGGGGACGTGAGCCCCGGCCACATGGGGGCCAGGGTCCCCAGGCGCAATCCAGCTTGTCTCCTGGGAAGCAACCCACAGTCTTCACGCTCCCTTGGAAGACTGCTTTGGGGCGGCTGGACCCCCACGTGCGGCCCTCTTTGGGCTTAGCATCGGCAAGCAGGTCCAGCCGATCCAACCCCGGGCTGGGGCCGCCAGGGGCATGGCTATACCCAAGCCCGGGCCGGGAAGAGGGGCGGGGCTGACGCTCTTGGACATGAGCCCCGGCCACATGGCGGCCGGGGTCCCCAGGCGCAATCCAGCTTGTCTCCTGGGAAGCAACCCACAGTCTTCACGCTCCCTCGGAAGACAGTTTCATGGAGGCTGGACCCCCACGCGCCGCCCTCTTTGGGCTTAGCGTGGGCGAGCAGGTCCAGCCGATCCCACCCCCGGGCTGGGGCCGCCAGGGGCGTGGCTAGACCCAAGCCCGGGCCGGGAAGAGGGGCGGGGCGAATGCTCTTAGACGTGAGCCCCGGCCACATGGGGGCCAGGGTCCCCAGGCGCAATCCAGCTTGTCTCCTGGGAAGCAACCCACAGTCTTCACGCTCCCTTGGAAGACTGCTTTGGGGCGGCTGGACCCCCACGAGCGGCCCTCTTTGGGCTTAGCATCGGCGAGCAGGTCCAGCCGATCCCACCCCCGGGCTGGGGCCGCCAGGGGCGTGGCTAGAACCAAGCCCGAGCCGGGAAGAGGGGCGGGGCTGATGCTCGGACACGTGAGCCCCGGCCACATGGGGGCCAGGGTCCCCAGGCGCAATCCAGCTTGTCTCCTGGGAAGCAACCCACAGTCTTCACGCTCCCTCAGAAGACTGCTTTGGGGCGGCTGGACCCCCACGCGCGGCCCTCTTTGGGGTAGCATCGGCCAGCAGGTCCAGCCGATCCCACCCCCAAGCTGGGGCCGCCAGGGGCGTGGCTAGACTCAAGCCCGGGCCTGGAAGAGGGTCGGGGCTGACGCTCGGGGACGTGAGCCCGGCCACATGGGGCCAGGGTCCTCAGGCGCAATCCAGCTTGTCTCTTGGGAAGCAACCCACAGTCTTCACGCTCCCTCGGAAGACATTGTCATTGCGGCTGGACCACTACGTGCGGCCATCTTTGGGCTTAGCATCGGCGAGCAGGTCCAGCCGATCCCACCCCCAAGCTGGGGCCGTCAGGGGCGTGGCTAGACCCAAGCCCGGGCCAGAAAGAGGGGCGGGGCTGACGCTCGGGGACGTGAGCCCCGGCCACATGGCGGCCAGGGTCCCCAGGCGCAATCCAGCTTGTCTCCTGGGAAGCAACCCACAGTCTTCACGCTCCCTCAGAAGACTGTTTCGGGGCGGCTGGACCCCCATGCGTGGCCCTCTTTGGGCTTAGCGTCAGCGAGCAGGTCCATCTGATCCCACCCCCGGGCTGGGGCCGCCAGGGGCGTGGCTAGACCCAAGCCCGGGCTGGGAAGAGGGGCGGGGCTGATGCTCGGGGACTTGACCCCCGGCCACATGGCGGCCGGTGTCCCCAGGTGCAATCCAGCTTGTCTCTTGGGAAGCCACCCACAGTATTCACGCTCCCTCAGAAGACTGTTTCTGGGTGGCTGGACCCCCACGTGCGGGCCTCTTTGGGCTTAGCGTGGGCGAGCAGGTCCAGCCGATCCCACCCCCGGGCTGGGGCCGCCAGGGGCGTGGCTAGCCCCAAGCCCGGGCCGGGAAGAGGGGCGGGGCTGACGCTCGGGGACGTGAGCCCCGGCCACATGGGGGCCAGGGTCCCCAGGCGCAATCCAGCTTGTCTCCTGGGAAGCAACCCACAGTCTTCACGCTCCCTTGGAAGACTGCTTTGGGCGGCTGGACCCCCACGTGCGGCCCTCTTTGGGCTTAGCGTCGGCAAGCAGGTCCAGCCGATCCAACCCCGGGCTGGGGCCGCCAGGGGCGTGGCTATACCCAAGCCCGGGCCGGGAAGAGGGGCGGGGCTGACGCTCTTGGACATGAGCCCCGGCCACATGGCGGCCAGGGTCCCCAGGCGCAATCCAGCTTGTCTCCTGGGAAGCAACCCACAGTCTTCACGCTCCCTCGGAAGACAGTTTCATGGAGGCTGGACCCCCACGTGCGGCCCTCTTTGGGCTTAGCGTGGGCGAGCAGGTCCAGCCGATCCCACCCCCGGGCTGGGGCCGCCAGGGGCGTGGCTAGACCCAAGCCCGGGCCGGGAAGAGGGGCGGGGCTGATGCTCTTGGACGTGAGCCCCGGCCACATGGGGGCCAGGGTCCCCAGGCGCAATCCAGCTTGTCTCCTGGGAAGCAACCCACAGTCTTCACGCTCCCTTGGAAGACTGCTTTGGGGCGGCTGGACCCCCACGCGCGGCCCTCTTTGGGCTTAGCGTGGGCGAGCAGGTCCAGCCGATCCCACCCCCGGGCTGGGGCCGCCAGGGGCGTGGCTAGACCCAAGCCCGGGCCGGGAAGAGGGGTGGGGCTGATGCTCGGGGACGTGAGCCCCGGCCACATGGGGGCCAGGGTCCCCAGGCGCAATCCAGCTTGTCTCCTGGGAAGCAACCCACAGTCTTCACGCTCCCTCAGAAGACTGTTTCTGGGTGGCTGGACCCCCACGCGCGGCCCTCTTTGGGCTTAGCGTGGGCGAGCAGGTCCAGCCGATCCCACCCCCGGGCTGGGGCCGCCAGGGGCGTGGCTAGACCCAAGCCCGGGCCGGGAAGAGGGGCGGGGCGAATGCTCTTAGACGTGAGCCCCGGCCACATGGGGGCCAGGGTCCCCAGGCGCAATCCAGCTTGTCTCCTGGGAAGCAACCCACAGTCTTCACGCTCCCTTGGAAGACTGCTTTGGGGCGGCTGGACCCCCACGAGCGGCCCTCTTTGGGCTTAGCATCGGCGAGCAGGTCCAGCCGATCCCACCCCCGGGCTGGGGCCGCCAGGGGCGTGGCTAGACCCAAGCCCGGGCCGGGAAGAGGGGCGGGGCTGATGCTCGGGACGTGAGCCCCGGCCACATGGCGGCCAGGGTCCCCAGGCGCAATCCAGCTTGTCTCCTGGGAAGCAACCCACAGTCTTCACGCTCCCTCAGAAGACTGCTTTGGGGCGGCTGGACCCCCACGCGCGGCCCTCTTTGGGGTAGCATCGGCCAGCAGGTCCAGCCGATCCCACCCCAAGCTGGGGCCGTCAGGGGCGTGGCTAGAACCAAGCCCGGGCCTGGAAGAGGGTCGGGGCTGACGCTCGGGGACGTGAGCCCCGGCCACATGGAGGCCAGGGTCCTCAGGCGCAATCCAGCTTGTCTCTTGGGAAGCAACCCACAGTCTTCACGCTCCCTCGGAAGACATTGTCATTGCGGCTGGACCACTACGTGCGGCCATCTTTGGGCTTAGCATCGGCGAGCAGGTCCAGCCGATCCCACCCCCAAGCTGGGGCCGTCAGGGGCGTGGCTAGACCCAAGCCCGGGCCAGAAAGAGGGGCGGGGCTGACGCTCGGGGACGTGAGCCCCGGCCACATGGCGGCCAGGGTCCCCAGGCGCAATCCACCTTGTCTCCTGGGAAGCAACCCACAGTCTTCACGCTCCCTCAGAAGACTGTTTCGGGGCGGCTGGACCCCCATGCGTGGCCCTCTTTGGGCTTAGCGTCAGCGAGCAGGTCCATCTGATCCCACCCCCGGGCTGGGGCCGCCAGGGGCGTGGCTAGACCCAAGCCCGGGCTGGGAAGAGGGGCGGGGCTGATGCTCGGGGACTTGACCCCCGGCCACATGGCGGCCGGGTCCCCAGGTGCAATCCAGCTTGTCTCTTGGGAAGCCACCCACAGTATTCACGCTCCCTCAGAAGACTGTTTCTGGGTGGCTGGACCCCCACGCGTGGCCCTCTTTGGGCTTAGCGTGGGCGAGCAGTTCCAGCCGATCCCACCCCCGGGCTGGGGCAGCCAGTGGCGTGGCTAGACCCAAGCCCGGGCCGGGAAGAGGGTCGGGGCTGACGCTCGGGGACGTGAGCCCCGGCCACATGGCGGCCAGGGTCCCGAGGCGCAATCCAGCTGGTCTCCTGGGAAGCAACCCACAGTCTTCACGCTCCCTCAGAAGACTGTTTCGGGGCGGCTGGACCCCCACGCGCGGCCCTCTTTGGGCTTAGCGTCGGCAAGCAGGTCCAGCCGATCCCACCCCCGGGCTGGGGCCGCCAGGGGCGTGGCTAGACCCAAGCCCGGGCCGGGAAGAGGGGCGGGGCTGACGCTCGGGGACGTGAGCCCCGGCCACATGGCGGCCAGGGTCCCCAGGCGCAATCCAGCTTGTCTCCTGGGAAGCAACCCACAGTCTTCACGCTCCCTCAGAAGACTGTTTCGGGCGGCTGGACCCCCACGTGCGGCCCTCTTTGGGCTTAGCGTGGGCGAGCAGGTCCAGCCGATCCCACCCCCGGGCTGGGGCCGCCAGGGGCGTGGCTAGACCCAAGCCCGGGCCGGGAAGAGGGGCGGGGCTGATGCTCTTGGACGTGAGCCCCGGCCACATGGCGGCCAGGGTCCCCAGGCGCAATCCAGCTTGTCTCCTGGGAAGCAACCCACAGTCTTCACGCTCCCTTGGAAGACTGCTTTGGGGCGGCTGGACCCCCACGCGCGGCCCTCTTTGGGCTTAGCGTGGGCGAGCAGGTCCAGCCGATCCCACCCCCGGGCTGGGGCCGCCAGGGGCGTGGCTAGACCCAAGCCCGGGCCGGGAAGAGGGGCGGGGCTGACGCTCGGGGACGTGAGCCCCGGCCACATGGCGGCCAGGGTCCCCAGGCGCAATCCAGCTTGTCTCCTGGGAAGCAACCCACAGTCTTCACGCTCCCTCAGAAGACTGTTTCTGGGGGCTGGACCCCCACGCGCGGCCCTCTTTGGGCTTAGCGTGGGCGAGCAGGTCCAGCCGATCCCACCCCCGGGCTGGGGCCGCCAGGGGCGTGGCTAGACCCAAGCCCGGGCCGGGAAGAGGGGCGGGGCTGACGCTCTTGGACGTGAGCCCCGGCCACATGGCGGCCAGGGTCCCCAGGCGCAATCCAGCTTGTCTCCTGGGAAGCAACCCACAGTCTTCACGCTCCCTCAGAAGACTGTTTCTGGGTGGCTGGACCCCCACGTGCGGCCCTCTTTGGGCTTAGCGTGGGCGAGTAGGTCCAGCCGATCCCACCCCCGGGCTGGGGCCGCCAGGGGCGTGGCTAGCCCCAAGCCCGGGCCGGGAAGAGGGGCGGGGCTGACGCTCGGGGACGTGAGCCCCGGCCACATGGGGGCCAGGGTCCCCAGGCGCAATCCAGCTTGTCTCCTGGGAAGCAACCCACAGTCTTCACGCTCCCTTGGAAGACTGCTTTGGGGCGGCTGGACCCCCACGTGCGGCCCTCTTTGGGCTTAGCATCGGCAAGCAGGTCCAGCCGATCCAACCCCGGGCTGGGGCCGCCAGGGGCATGGCTATACCCAAGCCCGGGCCGGGAAGAGGGGCGGGGCTGACGCTCTTGGACATGAGCCCCGGCCACATGGCGGCCGGGGTCCCCAGGCGCAATCCAGCTTGTCTCCTGGGAAGCAACCCACAGTCTTCACGCTCCCTCGGAAGACAGTTTCATGGAGGCTGGACCCCCACGCGCGGCCCTCTTTGGGCTTAGCGTGGGCGAGCAGGTCCAGCCGATCCCACCCCCGGGCTGGGGCCGCCAGGGGCGTGGCTAGACCCAAGCCCGGGCCGGGAAGAGGGGCGGGGCGAATGCTCTTAGACGTGAGCCCCGGCCACATGGGGGCCAGGGTCCCCAGGCGCAATCCAGCTTGTCTCCTGGGAAGCAACCCACAGTCTTCACGCTCCCTTGGAAGACTGCTTTGGGGCGGCTGGACCCCCACGAGCGGCCCTCTTTGGGCTTAGCATCGGCGAGCAGGTCCAGCCGATCCCACCCCCGGGCTGGGGCCGCCAGGGGCGTGGCTAGACCCAAGCCCGGGCCGGGAAGAGGGGCGGGGCTGATGCTCGGGACGTGAGCCCCGGCCACATGGCGGCCAGGGTCCCCAGGCGCAATCCAGCTTGTCTCCTGGGAAGCAACCCACAGTCTTCACGCTCCCTCAGAAGACTGCTTTGGGGCGGCTGGACCCCCACGTGCGGCCCTCTTTGGGTTAGCATCGGCCAGCAGGTCCAGCCGATCCCACCCCCAAGCTGGGGCCGCCAGGGGCGTGGCTAGACTCAAGCCCGGGCCTGGAAGAGGGTCGGGGCTGACGCTCGGGGACGTGAGCCCCGGCCACATGGCGGCCAGGGTCCCCAGGCGCAATCCAGCTTGTCTCCTGGGAAGCAACCCACAGTCTTCACGCTCCCTCGAAAGACAGTTTCATGGCGGCTGGACTCCCACGAGCGGCCCTCTTTGGGCTTAGCATCGGCGAGCAGGTCCAGCCGATCCCACCCCCGGGCTGGGGCCGCCAGGGGCGTGGCTAGACCCAAGCCCGGGCCAGAAAGAGGGGCGGGGCTGACGCTCGGGGACGTGAGCCCCGGCCACATGGCGGCCAGGGTCCCCAGGCGCAATCCACCTTGTCTCCTGGGAAGCAACCCACAGTCTTCACGCTCCCTCAGAAGACTGTTTCGGGGCGGCTGGACCCCCATGCGTGGCCCTCTTTGGGCTTAGCGTCAGCGAGCAGGTCCATCTGATCCCACCCCCGGGCTGGGGCCGCCAGGGGCGTGGCTAGACCCAAGCCCGGGCTGGGAAGAGGGGCGGGGCTGATGCTCGGGGACTTGAGCCCCGGCCACATGGCGGCCGGTGTCCCCAGGTGCAATCCAGCTTGTCTCTTGGGAAGCAACCCACAGTCTTCACGCTCCCTCAGAAGACTGTTTCTGGGTGGCTGGACCCCCACGCGTGGCCCTCTTTGGGCTCAGCGTGGGCGAGCAGTTCCAGCCGATCCCACCCCCGGGCTGGGGCAGCCAGGGGCGTGGCTAGACCCAAGCCCGGGCCGGGAAGAGGGTCGGGGCTGACGCTCGGGGACGTGAGCCCCGGCCACATGGCGGCCAGGGTCCCCAGGCGCAATCCAGCTGGTCTCCTGGGAAGCAACCCACAGTCTTCACGCTCCCTCAGAAGACTGTTTCGGGGAGGCTGCACCCCCACGCGGCCCTCTTTGGGCTTAGCGTCGGCGAGCAGGTCCAGCCGATCCCACCCCCGGGCTGGGGCCGTCAGGGGCGTGGCTAGACCCAAGCCCGGGCCGGGAAGAGGGGCGGGGCTGACGCTCGGGACGTGAGCCCCGGCCACATGGCGGCCAGGGTCCCCAGGCGCAATCCAGCTTGTCTCCTGGGAAGCAACCCACAGTCTTCACGCTCCCTCAGAAGACTGTTTCGGGGCGGCTGGACCCCCACGTGCGGCCCTCTTTGGGCTTAGCGTGGGCGAGCAGGTCCAGCCGATCCCACCCCCGGGCTGGGGCCGCCAGGGGCGTGGCTAGACCCAAGCCCGGGCCGGGAAGAGGGGCGGGGCTGACGCTCGGGACGTGAGCCCCGGCCACATGGCGGCCAGGGTCCCCAGGCGCAATCCAGCTTGTCTCCTGGGAAGCAACCCACAGTCTTCACGCTCCCTCAGAAGACTGTTTCGGGGCGGCTGGACCCCCACGTGCGGCCCTCTTTGGGCTTAGCGTCGGCGAGCAGGTCCAGCCGATCCCACCCCCGGGCTGGGGCCGCCAGGGGCGTGGCTAGACCCAAGCCCGGGCCGGGAAGAGGGGCGGGGCTGACGCTCGGGGACGTGAGCCCCGGCCACATGGCGGCCAGGGTCCCCAGGCGCAATCCAGCTTGTCTCCTGGGAAGCAACCCACAGTCTTCACGCTCCCTCAGAAGACTGTTTCTGGGTGGCTGGACCCCCACGTGCGGCCCTCTTTGGGCTTAGCGTGGGCGAGCAGGTCCAGCCGATCCCACCCCCGGGCTGGGGCCGCCAGGGGCGTGGCTAGCCCCAAGCCCGGGCCGGGAAGAGGGGCGGGGCTGACGCTCGGGGACGTGAGCCCCGGCCACATGGGGGCCAGGGTCCCCAGGCGCAATCCAGCTTGTCTCCTGGGAAGCAACCCACAGTCTTCACGCTCCCTTGGAAGACTGCTTTGGGGCGGCTGGACCCCCACGTGCGGCCCTCTTTGGGCTTAGCATCGGCAAGCAGGTCCAGCCGATCCAACCCCGGGCTGGGGCCGCCAGGGGCATGGCTATACCCAAGCCCGGGCCGGGAAGAGGGGCGGGGCTGACGCTCTTGGACATGAGCCCCGGCCACATGGCGGCCAGGGTCCCCAGGCGCAATCCAGCTTGTCTCCTGGGAAGCAACCCACAGTCTTCACGCTCCCTCGGAAGACAGTTTCATGGAGGCTGGACCCCCACGCGCGGCCCTCTTTGGGCTTAGCGTGGGCGAGCAGGTCCAGCCGATCCCACCCCCGGGCTGGGGCCGCCAGGGGCGTGGCTAGACCCAAGCCCGGGCCGGGAAGAGGGGCGGGGCGAATGCTCTTAGACGTGAGCCCCGGCCACATGGGGGCCAGGGTCCCCAGGCGCAATCCAGCTTGTCTCCTGGGAAGCAACCCACAGTCTTCACGCTCCCTTGGAAGACTGCTTTAGGGCGGCTGGACCCCCACGAGCGGCCCTCTTTGGGCTTAGCATCGGCGAGCAGGTCCAGCCGATCCCACCCCCGGGCTGGGGCCGCCAGGGGCGTGGCTAGACCCAAGCCCGAGCCGGGAAGAGGGGCGGGGCTGATGCTCGGACACGTGAGCCCCGGCCACATGGCGGCCAGGGTCCCCAGGCGCAATCCAGCTTGTCTCCTGGTAAGCAACCCACAGTCTTCACGCTCCCTCAGAAGACTGCTTTGGGGCGGCTGGACCCCCACGTGCGGCCCTCTTTGGGGTAGCATCGGCCAGCAGGTCCAGCCGATCCCACCCCCAAGCTGGGGCCGCCAGGGGCGTGGCTAGACTCAAGCCCGGGCCTGGAAGAGGGTCGGGGCTGACGCTCGGGGACGTGAGACCCGGCCACATGGGGCCCAGGGTCCTCAGGCGCAATCCAGCTTGTCTCTTGGGAAGCAACCCACAGTCTTCACGCTCCCTCGGAAGACATTGTCATTGCGGCTGGACCACTACGTGCGGCCATCTTTGGGCTTAGCATCGGCGAGCAGGTCCAGCCGATCCCACCCCCAAGCTGGGGCCGCCAGGGGCGTGGCTAGACCCAAGCCCGGGCCAGAAAGAGGGGCGGGGCTGACGCTCGGGGACGTGAGCCCCGGCCACATGGCGGCCAGGGTCCCCAGGCGCAATCCAGCTTGTCTCCTGGGAAGCAACCCACAGTCTTCACGCTCCCTCAGAAGACTGTTTCGGGGCGGCTGGACCCCCATGCGTGGCCCTCTTTGGGCTTAGCGTCAGCGAGCAGGTCCATCTGATCCCACCCCCGGGCTGGGGCCGCCAGGGGCGTGGCTAGACCCAAGCCCGGGCTGGGAAGAGGGGCGGGGCTGATGCTCGGGGACTTGACCCCCGGCCACATGGCGGCCGGTGTCCCCAGGTGCAATCCAGCTTGTCTCTTGGGAAGCCACCCACAGTCTTCACGCTCCCTCAGAAGACTGTTTCTGGGTGGCTGGACCCCCACGCGTGGCCCTCTTTGGGCTTAGGGTGGGCGAGCAGTTCCAGCCGATCCCACCCCCGGGCTGGGGCAGCCAGGGGCGTGGCTAGACCCAAGCCCGGGCCGGGAAGAGGGGCGGGGCTGACGCTCGGGGACGTGAGCCCCGGCCACATGGCGGCCAGGGTCCCGAGGCGCAATCCAGCTGGTCTCCTGGGAAGCAACCCACAGTCTTCACGCTCCCTCAGAAGACTGTTTCGGGGAGGCTGGACCCCCACGAGCGGCCCTCTTTGGGCTTAGCGTCGGCAAGCAGGTCCAGCCGATCCCACCCCCGGGCTGGGGCCGCCAGGGGCGTGGCTAGACCCAAGCCCGGGCCGGGAAGAGGGGCGGGGCTGACGCTCGGGACGTGAGCCCCGGCCACATGGCGGCCAGGGTCCCCAGGCGCAATCCAGCTTGTCTCCTGGGAAGCAACCCACAGTCTTCACGCTCCCTCGGAAGACTGTTTTGGGCGGCTGGACCCCCACGTGCGGCCCTCTTTGGGCTTAGCGTGGGCGAGCAGGTCCAGCCGATCCCACCCCCGGGCTGGGGCCGCCAGGGGCGTGGCTAGACCCAAGCCCGGGCCGGGAAGAGGGGCGGGGCTGACGCTCTGGGACGTGAGCCCCGGCCACATGGCGGCCAGGGTCCCCAGGCGCAATCCAGCTTGTCTCCTGGGAAGCAACCCACAGTCTTCACGCTCCCTCGGAAGACAGTTTCAGGGCGGCTGGACCCCCACGCGCCGCCCTCTTTGGGCTTAGCGTGGGCGAGCAGGTCCAGCCGATCCCACCCCCGGGCTGGGGCCGCCAGGGGCGTGGCTAGACCCAAGCCCGGGCCGGGAAGAGGGGCGGGGCTGACGCTCGTGGACGTGAGCCCCGGCCACATGGCGGCCAGGGTCCCCAGGCGCAATCCAGCTTGTCTCCTGGGAAGCAACCCACAGTCTTCACGCTCCCTCGGAAGACTGTTTCATGGAGGCTGGACCCCCACGCGCGGCCCTCTTTGGGCTTAGCGTGGGCGAGCAGGTCCAGCCGATCCCACCCCCGGGCTGGGGCCGCCAGGGGCGTGGCTAGACCCAAGCCCGGGCCGGGAAGAGGGGCGGGGCTGACGCTCTTGGACGTGAGCCCCGGCCACATGGGGGCCAGGGTCCCCAGGCGCAATCCAGCTTGTCTCCTGGGAAGCAACCCACAGTCTTCACGCTCCCTCGGAAGACTGCTTTAGGGCGGCTGGACCCCCACGAGCGGCCCTCTTTGGGCTTAGCATCGGCGAGCAGGTCCAGCCGATCCCACCCCCGGGCTGGGGCCGCCAGGGGCGTGGCTAGACCCAAGCCCGGGCCGGGAAGAGGGGCGGGGCTGATGCTCGGACACGTGAGCCCCGGCCACATGGCGGCCAGGGTCCCCAGGCGCAATCCAGCTTGTCTCCTGGGAAGCAACCCACAGTCTTCACGCTCCCTCAGAAGACTGCTTTGGGGCGGCTGGACCCCTACGTGCGGCCCTCTTTGGGCTTAGCATCGGCCAGCAGGTCCAGCCGATCCCACCCCCGGGCTGGGGCCGCCAGGGGCGTGGCTAGACCCAAGCCCGGGCCGGGAAGAGGGGCGGGGCTGACGCTCGGGGACGTGAGCCCCGGCCACATGGCGGCCAGGGTCCCCAGGCGCAATCCAGCTTGTCTCCTGGGAAGCAACCCACAGTCTTCACGATCCCTCAGAAGACTGTTTCGGGGCGGCTGGACCCCCGCGCGCGGCCCTCTTTGGGCTTAGCGTCGGCAAGCAGGTCCAGCCGATCCCACCCCCGAGCTGGGGCCGCCAGGGGCGTGGCTAGACCCAAGCCCGGGCCGGGAAGAGGGGCGGGGCTGACGCTCGGGGACGTGAGCCCCGGCCACATGGCGGCCAGGGTCCCCAGGCGCAATCCAGCTTGTCTCCTGGGAAGCAACCCACAGTCTTCACGCTCCCTCGGAAGACAGTTTCATGGCGGCTGGACCCCACGTGCGGCCCTCTTTGGGCTTAGCATCGGCGAGCAGGTCCAGCCGATCCCACCCCCGGGCTGGGGCCGCCAGGGGCGTGGCTAGACCCAAGCCCGGGCCAGAAAGAGGGGCGGGGCTGACGCTCGGGGACGTGAGCCCCGGCCACATGGCGGCCAGGGTCCCCAGGCGCAATCCACCTTGTCTCCTGGGAAGCAACCCACAGTCTTCACGCTCCCTCAGAAGACTGTTTCGGGGCGGCTGGACCCCCATGCGTGGCCCTCTTTGGGCTTAGCGGCGGCGAGCAGGTCCAGCTGATCCCACCCCCGGGCTGGGGCCGCCAGGGGCGTGGCTAGACCCAAGCCCGGGCTGGGAAGAGGGGCGGGGCTGATGCTCGGGGACTTGAGCCCCGGCCACATGGCGGCCAGGGTCCCCAGGTGCAATCCAGCTTGTCTCTTGGGAAGCAACCCACAGTCTTCACGCTCCCTCAGAAGACTGTTTCTGGGGGGCTGGACCCCCACGCGCGGCCCTCTTTGGGCTTAGCGTGGGCGAGCAGGTCCAGCCGATCCCACCCCCGGGCTGGGGCCGCCAGGGGCGTGGCTAGACCCAAGCCCGGGCCGGGAAGAGGGGCGGGGCTGACGCTCGGGGACGTGAGCCCCGGCCACATGGCGGCCAGGGTCCCGAGGCGCAATCCAGCTTGTCTCCTGGGAAGCAACCCACAGTCTTCACGCTCCCTCAGAAGACTGTTTCGGGGAGGCTGGACCCCCACGCGCGGCCCTCTTTGGGCTTAGCGTCGGCGAGCAGGTCCAGCCGATCCCACCCCCGGGCTGGGGCCGTCAGGGGCGTGGCTAGACCCAAGCCCGGGCCGGGAAGAGGGGCGGGGCTGACGCTCGGGAACGTGAGCCCCAGCCACATGGCGGCCAGGGTCCCCAGGCGCAATCCAGCTTGTCTCCTGGGAAGCAACCCACAGTCTTCACGCTCCCTCAGAAGACTGTTTCGGGGCGGCTGGACCCCCACGTGAGGCCCTCTTTGGGCTTAGCGTGGGCGAGCAGGTCCAGCCGATCCCACCCCCGGGCTGGGGCCGCCAGGGGCGTGGCTAGACCCAAGCCCGGGCCGGGAAGAGGGGCGGGGCTGATGCTCGGACACGTGAGCCCCGGCCACATGGCGGCCAGGGTCCCCAGGCGCAATCCAGCTTGTCTCCTGGTAAGCAACCCACAGTCTTCACGCTCCCTTGGAAGACTGCTTTGGGGCGGCTGGACCCCCACGTGCGGCCCTCTTTGGGCTTAGCGTCGGCCAGCAGGTCCAGCCGATCCCACCCCCAAGCTGGGGCCGCCAGGGGCGTGGCTAGACCCAAGCCCGGGCCTGGAAGAGGGGCGGGGCTGACGCTCGGGGACGTGAGCCCCGGCCACATGGCGGCCAGGGTCCCCAGGCGCAATCCAGCTTGTCTCCTGGGAAGCAACCCACAGTCTTCACGCTCCCTCGAAGACAGTTTCATGGCGGCTGGACCCCACGTGCGGCCCTCTTTGGGCTTAGCATCGGCGAGCAGGTCCAGCGGATCCCACCCCCGGGCTGGGGCCGCCAGGGGCGTGGCTAGACCCAAGCCCGGGCCAGAAAGAGGGGCGGGGCTGACGCTCGGGGACGTGAGCCCCGGCCACATGGCGGCCAGGGTCCCCAGGCGCAATCCAGCTTGTCTCCTGGGAAGCAACCCACAGTCTTCACGCTCCCTCAGAAGACTGTTTCGGGGCGGCTGGACCCCCATGCGTGGCCCTCTTTGGGCTTAGCGTCAGCGAGCAGGTCCAGCTGATCCCACCCCCGGGCTGGGGCCGCCAGGGGCGTGGCTAGACCCAAGCCCGGGCTGGGAAGAGTGGCGGGGCTGATGCTCGGGGACTTGAGCCCCGGCCACATGGCGGCCGGTGTCCCCAGGCGCAATCCAGCTTGTCTCTTGGGAAGCCACCCACAGTCTTCACGCTCCCTCAGAAGACTGTTTCTGGGTGGCTGGACCCCCACGCGTGGCCCTCTTTGGGCTCAGGGTGGGCGAGCAGGTCCAGCCGATCCCACCCCCAGGCTGGGGCAGCCAGGGGCGTGGTAGACCCAAGCCCGGGCTGGGAAGAGGGCCGGGGCTGACGCTCTGGGACGTGAGCCCCGGACACATGGCGGCCAGGGTCCCCAGGCGCAATCCAGCTTGTCTCCTGGGAAGCAACCCACAGTCTTCACGCTCCCTCAGAAGACTGTTTCGGGGAGGATGCACCCCCAACGCGGCCCTCTTTGGGCTTAGCGTCGGCAAGCAGGTACAGCCGATCCCACCCCCGGGTTCGGGCCGTCAGGGGCGTGGCTAGACCCAAGCCCGGGCCTGGAAGAGGGCGGGGCTGACGCTCGGGAACTTGTGCCACAGCCACATGGCGGCCAGGGTCCCCAGGCGCAATCCAGCTTGTCTCTTGGGAAGCAACCCACAGTCTTCACGCTCCCTCAGAAGACTGTTTCGGGGCGGCTGGACCCCCACGTGCGGCCCTCTTTGGGCTTAGCGTGGGCGAGCAGGTCCAGCCGATCCCACCCCCGGGCTGGGGCCGCCAGGGGCGTGGCTAGACCCAAGCCCGAGCCGGGAAGAGGGGCGGGGCTGATGCTCGGACACGTGAGCCCCGGCCACATGGCGGCCAGGGTCCCCAGGCGCAATCCAGCTTGTCTCCTGGTAAGCAACCCACAGTCTTCACGCTCCCTCAGAAGACTGCTTTGGGGCGGCTGGACCCCCACGTGCGGCCCTCTTTGGGGTAGCATCGGCCAGCAGGTCCAGCCGATCCCACCCCCAAGCTGGGGCCGCCAGGGGCGTGGCTAGACTCAAGCCCGGGCCTGGAAGAGGGTCGGGGCTGACGCTCGGGGACGTGAGCCCCGGCCACATGGAGGCCAGGGTCCTCAGGCGCAATCCAGCTTGTCTCTTGGGAAGCAACCCACAGTCTTCACGCTCCCTCGGAAGACATTGTCATTGCGGCTGGACCACTACGTGCGGCCATCTTTGGGCTTAGCATCGGCGAGCAGGTCCAGCCGATCCCACCCCCAAGCTGGGGCCGTCAGGGGCGTGGCTAGACCCAAGCCCGGGCCAGAAAGAGGGGCGGGGCTGACGCTCGGGGACGTGAGCCCCGGCCACATGGCGGCCAGGGTCCCCAGGCGCAATCCAGCTTGTCTCCTGGGAAGCAACCCACAGTCTTCACGCTCCCTCAGAAGACTGTTTCGGGGCGGCTGGACCCCCATGCGTGGCCCTCTTTGGGCTTAGCGTCAGCGAGCAGGTCCATCTGATCCCACCCCCGGGCTGGGGCCGCCAGGGGCGTGGCTAGACCCAAGCCCGGGCTGGGAAGAGGGGCGGGGCTGATGCTCGGGGACTTGACCCCCGGCCACATGGCGGCCGGTGTCCCCAGGTGCAATCCAGCTTGTCTCTTGGGAAGCCACCCACAGTCTTCACGCTCCCTCAGAAGACTGTTTCTGGGTGGCTGGACCCCCACGCGTGGCCCTCTTTGGGCTCAGGGTGGGCGAGCAGTTCCAGCCGATCCCACCCCCGGGCTGGGGCAGCCAGTGGCGTGGCTAGACCCAAGCCCGGGCCGGGAAGAGGGTCGGGGCTGACGCTCGGGGACGTGAGCCCCGGCCACATGGCGGCCAGGGTCTCGAGGCGCAATCAAGCTGGTCTCCTGGGAAGCAACCCACAGTCTTCACGCTCCCTCAGAAGACTGTTTCGGGGAGGATGCACCCCCAACGCGGCCCTCTTTGGGCTTAGCGTCGGCAAGCAGGTACAGCCGATCCCACCCCCGGGTTCGGGCCGTCAGGGGCGTGGCTAGACCCAAGCCCGGGCCTGGAAGAGGGCGGGGCTGACGCTCGGGAACTTGTGCCACAGCCACATGGCGGCCAGGGTCCCCAGGCGCAATCCAGCTTGTCTCTTGGGAAGCAACCCACAGTCTTCACGCTCCCTCAGAAGACTGTTTCGGGGCGGCTGGACCCCCACGTGCGGCCCTCTTTGGGCTTAGCGTGGGCGAGCAGGTCCAGCCGATCCCACCCCCGGGCTGGGGCCGCCAGGGGCGTGGCTAGACCCAAGCCCGGGCCGGGAAGAGGGGCGGGGCTGATGCTCGGGCAAGTGAGCCCCGGCCACATGGCGGCCAGGGTCCCCAGGCGCAATCCAGCTTGTCTCCTGGGAAGCAACCCACAGTCTTCACGCTCCCTCAGAAGACTGTTTTAGGGCAGCTGGACCCCCACGTGCGGCCCTCTTTGGGCTTAGCGTGGGCAAGGATGTCCAGCCGATCCCACCCCCGGGCTGGGGCCGTCAGGGGCGTGGCTAGACCCAAGCCCTGGCCGGGAAGAGGGGCGGGGCTGACGCTTGGGGACGTGAGCCCCGGCCACATGGCGGCCGGGGTCCCCAGGCGCAATCCAGCTTGTCTCCTGGGAAGCAACCCACAATCTTCACGCTCCTCAGAAGACAGTTTCATGGCGGCTGGACCCCCACGCGCGGCCCTCTTTGGGCTTAGCGTGGGCGAGCAGGTCCAGCCGATCCCACCCCCGGGCTGGGGCCGCCAGGGGCGTGGCTAGACCCAAGCCCGGGCCGGGAAGAGGGGCGGGGCTGAGGCTCGGGGATGTGAGCCCCGGCCACATGGCGGCCAGGGTCCCCAGGCGCAATCCAGCTGGTCTCCTGGGAAGCAACCCACAGTCTTTACGCTCCCTCGGAAGACAGTTTCATGGCGGCTGGACCCCCACGCGCCGCCCTCTTTGGGCTTAGTGTCGGCAAGCAGGTCCAGCCAATCCCACCCCCGAGCTGGGGCCGTCAGGGGCGTGGCTAGACCCAAGCCCGGGCCGGGATGAGGGGCGGGGCTGACGCTCTTGGACGTGAGCCCCGGCCACATGGCGGCCAGGGTCCCCAGGCGCAATCCAGCTTGTCTCCTGGGAAGCAACCCACAGTCTTCACACTCCCTCGAAAGACAGTTTCATGGCGGCTGGACTCCCACGAGCGGCCCTCTTTGGGCTTAGCATCGGCGAGCAGGTCCAGCGGATCCCACCCCCGGGCTGGGGCCGCCAGGGGCGTGGCTAGACCCAAGCCCGGGCCAGAAAGAGGGGCGGGGCTGACGCTCGGGGACGTGAGCCCCGGCCACATGGCGGCCAGGGTCCCCAGGCGCAATCCAGCTTGTCTCCTGGGAAGCAACCCACAGTCTTCACGCTCCCTCAGAAGACTGTTTCGGGGCGGCTGGACCCCCATGCGTGGCCCTCTTTGGGCTTAGCGTCAGCGAGCAGGTCCATCTGATCCCACCCCCGGGCTGGGGCCGCCAGGGGCGTGGCTAGACCCAAGCCCGGGCTGGGAAGAGGGGCGGGGCTGATGCTCGGGGACTTGAGCCCCGGCCACATGGCGGCGGGGTCCCCAGGTGCAATCCAGCTTGTCTCTTGGGAAGCCACCCACAGTCTTCACGCTCCCTCAGAAGACTGTTTCTGGGTGGCTGGACCCCCACGCGTGGCCCTCTTTGGGCTCAGGGTGGGCGAGCAGTTCCAGCCGATCCCACCCCCGGGCTGGGGCAGCCAGTGGCGTGGCTAGACCCAAGCCCGGGCCGGGAAGAGGGTCGGGGCTGACGCTCGGGGACGTGAGCCCCGGCCACATGGCGGCCAGGGTCTCGAGGCGCAATCAAGCTGGTCTCCTGGGAAGCAACCCACAGTCTTCACGCTCCCTCAGAAGACTGTTTCGGGGAGGATGCACCCCCAACGCGGCCCTCTTTGGGCTTAGCGTCGGCAAGCAGGTACAGCCGATCCCACCCCCGGGTTCGGGCCGTCAGGGGCGTGGCTAGACCCAAGCCCGGGCCTGGAAGAGGGCGGGGCTGACGCTCGGGAACTTGTGCCACAGCCACATGGCGGCCAGGGTCCCCAGGCGCAATCCAGCTTGTCTCTTGGGAAGCAACCCACAGTCTTCACGCTCCCTCAGAAGACTGTTTCGGGGCGGCTGGACCCCCACGTGCGGCCCTCTTTGGGCTTAGCGTGGGCGAGCAGGTCCAGCCGATCCCACCCCCGGGCTGGGGCCGCCAGGGGCGTGGCTAGACCCAAGCCCGGGCCGGGAAGAGGGGCGGGGCTGATGCTCGGGCACGTGAGCCCCGGCCACATGGCGGCCAGGGTCCCCAGGCGCAATCCAGCTTGTCTCCTGGGAAGCAACCCACAGTCTTCACGCTCCCTCAGAAGACTGTTTTAGGGCGGCTGGACCCCCACGTGCGGCCCTCTTTGGGCTTAGCGTGGGCGAGCAGGTCCAGCCGATCCCACCCCCGGGCTGGGGCCGTCAGGGGCGTGGCTAGACCCAAGCCCGGGCCGGGAAGAGGGGCGGGGCTGACGCTCTGGGGACGTGAGCCCCGGCCACATGGCGGCCGGGGTCCCCAGGCGCAATCCAGCTTGTCTCCTGGGAAGCAACCCACAGTCTTCACGCTCCCTCAGAAGACAGTTTCATGGCGGCTGGACCCCCACGCGCGGCCCTCTTTGGGCTTAGCGTGGGCGAGCAGGTCCAGCCGATCCCACCCCCGGGCTGGGGCCGCCAGGGGCGTGGCTAGACCCAAGCCCGGGCCGGGAAGAGGGGCGGGGCTGACGCTCGGGGACGTGAGCCCCGGCCACATGGCGGCCAGGGTCCCCAGGCGCAATCCAGCTTGTCTCCTGGGAAGCAACCCACAGTCTTCACGCTCCCTCGGAAGACTGTTTCAGGGCGGCTGGACCCCCACGCGCCGCCCTCTTTGGGCTTAGTGTCGGCAAGCAGGTCCAGCCAATCCCACCCCCGAGCTGGGGCCGCCAGGGGCGTGGCTAGACCCAAGCCCGGGCCGGGAAGAGGGGCGGGGCTGACGCTCTTGGACGTGAGCCCCGGCCACATGGCGGCCAGGGTCCCCAGGCGCAATCCAGCTTGTCTCCTGGGAAGCAACCCACAGTCTTCACGCTCCCTCGAGAAGACAGTTTCATGGCGGCTGGACCCCCACGAGCGGCCCTCTTTGGGCTTAGCGTCGGCGAGCAGGTCCAGCCGATCCCACCCCCGGGCTGGGGCCGCCAGGGGCGTGGCTAGACCCAAGCCCGGGCCGGGAAGAGGGGCGGGGCTGATGCTCTTGGACGTGAGCCCCGGCCACATGGGGACCAGGGTCCCCAGGCGCAATCCAGCTTGTCTCCTGGGAAGCAACCCACAGTCTTCACGCTCCCTCAGAAGACTGTTTTGGTGCGGCTGGACCCCTACGTGCGGCCCTCTTTGTGCTTAGTGTCGGCGAGCAGGTGCAGCCGATCCCACCCCCGGGCTGGGGCCGTCAGGGGCGTGGCTAGACCCAAGCCCGGGCCGGGAAGAGGGGCGGGGCTGACGCTCGGGGACATGAGCCCCCGGCCACATGGCGGCCGGGGTCCCCAGGCGCAATCCAGCTTGTCTCCTGGGAAGCAGCCCACAGTCTTCACGCTCCCTCGGAAGACAGTTTCATGGCGGCTGGACCCCCACGCGCGGCCCTCTTTGGGCTTAGTGTCGGCGAGCAGGTGCAGCCGATCCCACCCCCGGGCTGGGGCCGCCAGGGGCGTGGCTAGACCCAAGCCCGGGCCGGGAAGAGGGGCGGGGCTGACGCTCGGGGACGTGAGCCCCGGCCACATGGCGGCCAGGGTCCCCAGGCGCAATCCAGCTTGTCTCCTGGGAAGCAACCTACAGGCTTCACGCTCCCTCAGAAGACTGTTTCGGGGAGGGTGCACCCCCCTTCCGCGGCCCTCTTTGGGCTTAGTGTCGGCAAGCACGTACAGCCGATCCCACCCCCAAACTGGGGCCGCCAGGGGCGTGGCTAGACCCAAGCCCGGGTCTGGAAGAGGGCGGGGCTGATGCTCGGGCACGTGAGCCCCGGCCACATGGCGGCCAGGGTCCCCAGGTGCAATCCAGCTTGTCTCTTGGGAAGCAACCCACAGTCTTCACGCTCCCTCAGAAGACTGTTTTGGGGCGGCTGGACCCCCACGTGCGGCCCTCTTTGGGCTTAGCATCGGCCAGCAGGTCCAGCGGATCCCACCCCCGGGCTGGGGCCACAAGGGGCGTGGCTAGACCCAAGCCCGGGCCGGGATGAGGGGCGGGGCTGACGCTCGGGGACGTGAGCCCCGGCCACATGGCGGCCAGGGTCCCCAGGCGCAATCCAGCTTGTCTCCTGGGAAGCAACCCACAGTCTTCACGCTCCCTCAGAAGACTGTTTCTGGGCGGCTGGACCCCCACGCGCGGCCCTCTTTGGGCTTAGCGTCGGCGAGCAGGTCCAGCGATCCCACCCCCGGGCTGGGGCCGTCAGGGGCGTGGCTAGACCCAAGCCCGGGCCGGGAAGAGGGGCGGGGCTGACGCTCTGGGACGTGAGCCCCGGCCACATGGCGGCCAGGGTCCCCAGGCGCAATCCAGCTTGTCTCTTGGGAAGCAACCCACAGTCTTCACGCTCCCTCAGAAGACTGTTTCGGGGCGGCTGGACCCCAATGCGCGGCCCTCTTGGGCTTAGCGTCGGCGAGCAGGTCCAGCGGATCCCACCCCCGGGCTGGGGCCGCCAGGGGCGTGGCTAGACCCAAGCCCGGGCCGGGAAGAGGGGCGGGGCTGACGCTCGGGGACGTGAGCCCCGGCCACATGGCGGCCAGGGTCCCCAGGCGCAATCCAGCTTGTCTCCTGGGAAGCAACCCACAGTCTTCACGCTCCCTCGGAAGACTGTTTTGGGGCGGCTGGACCCCCACGTGCGGCCCTCTTTGGGCTTAGCGTCGGCGAGCAGGTCCAGCCGATCCCACCCCCGGGCTGGGGCCGCCAGGGGCGTGGCTAGACCCAAGCCCGGGCCGGGAAGAGGGGCGGGGCTGATGCTCGGGGACGTGAGCCCCGGCCACATGGCGGCCAGGGTCCCCAGGCGCAATCCAGCTTGTCTCCTGGGAAGCAACCCACAGTCTTCACGCTCCCTCGGAAGACTGTTTCGGGGCGGCTGGAACTCCATGTGCGGCCCTCTTTGGGCTTAGCGTCGCCGAGCAGGTCCAGTGGATCCCACCCCCGGGCTGGGGCCGCCAGGGGCGTGGCTAGACCCAAGCCCGGGCTGGGAAGAGGGGCGGGGCTGACGCTCGGGGACGTGAGCCCCGGCCACATGGCGGCCGGGGTCCCCAGGCGCAATCCAGCTTGTCTCCTGGGAAGCAACCCACAGTCTTCACGCTCCCTCAGAAGACTGTTTCGGGGCGGCTGGACCCCCACGCGCGGCCCTCTTTGGGCTTAGTGTGGCGAGCAGGTCCAGCCGATCCCACCCCCGGGCTGGGGCCGTCAGGGGCGTGGCTAGACCCAAGCCCGGGCCGGGAAGAGGGGCGGGGCTGACGCTCGGGGACGTGAGCCCCGGCCACATGGCGGCCAGGGTCCCCAGGCGCAATCCAGCTTGTCTCCTGGGAAGCAACCCACAGTCTTCACGCTCCCTCAGAAGACTGTTTCATGGCGGCTGGACCCCCACGCGCGGCCCTCTTTGGGCTTAGCGTCGGCGAGCAGGTCCAGCCGATCCCACCCCCGGGCTGGGGCCGCCAGGGGCGTGGCTAGACCCAAGCCCGGGCCGGGAAGAGGGGCGGGGCTGATGCTCGGGGACGTGAGCCCCGGCCACATGGCGGCCAGGGTCCCCAGGCGCAATCCAGCTTGTCTCCTGGGAAGCAACCCACAGTCTTCACGCTCCCTCAGAAGACTGTTTCAGGGCGGCTGGACCCCCACGTGCGGCCCTCTTTGGGCTTAGCGTCGGCGAGCAGGTCCAGCCGATCCCACCCCCGGGCTGGGGCCGCCAGGGGCGTGGCTAGACCCAAGCCCGGGCTGGGAAGAGGGGCGGGGCTGACGCTCGGGGACGTGAGCCCCGGCCACATGGCGGCCAGGGTCCCCAGGCGCAATCCAGCTTGTCTCCTGGGAAGCAACCCACAGTCTTCACGCTCCCTCGGTAGACTGTTTCTGGGCGGCTGGACCCCCACGCGCGGCCCTCTTTGGGCTTAGCGTGGGCGAGCAGGTCCAGCGATCCCACCCCCGGGCTGGGGCCGCCAGGGGCGTGGCTAGACCCAAGCCCGGGCCGGGAAGAGGGCGGGGCTGACGCTCTGGGACGTGAGCCCCGGCCACATGGCGGCCAGGGTCCCCAGGCGCAATCCAGCTTGTCTCCTGGGAAGCAACCCACAGTCTTCACGCTCCCTCAGAAGACAGTTTCATGGCGGCTGGACCCCATGCGCCGCCCTCCTTGGGCTTAGCATGGGCGAGCAGGTCCAGCCGATCCCACCCCCGGGCTGGGGCCGCCAGGGGCGTGGCTAGACCCAAGCCCGGGCCGGGAAGAGGGGCGGGGCTGACGCTCTGGGACGTGAGCCCCGGCCACATGGCGGCCAGGGTCCCCAGGCGCAATCCAGCTTGTCTCCTGGGAAGCAACCCAGTCTTCACGCTCCCTCGGAAGACTGTTTCTGGGTGGCTGGACCCCCATGCGCCACCCTCTTTGGGCTTAGTGTCGGCAAGCAGGTCCAGCCGATCCCACCCCCAGGCTGGGGCCGCCAGGGGCGTGGCTAGACCCAAGCCCGGGCCGGGAAGAGGGCGGGGCTGATGCTCGGGCACGTGAGCCCCGGCCACATGGCGGCCAGGGTCCCCAGGCGCAATCCAGCTTGTCTCCTGGAAGCAACCCACAGTCTTCACGCTCCCTCAGAAGACTGTTTCGGGGCGGCTGGACCCCCACGTGCGGCCCTCTTTGGGCTTAGTGTCGGCGAGCAGGTCCAGCCGATCCCACCCCCGGGCTGGGGCCGTCAGGGGCGTGGCTAGACCCAAGCCCGGGCCGGGAAGAGGGCGGGGCTGACGCTCTTGGACGTGAGCCCCGGCCACATGGCGGCCAGGGTCCCCAGGCGCAATCCAGCTTGTCTCCTGGGAAGCAACCCACAGTCTTCACGCTCCCTCAGAAGACTGTTTCGGGGCGGCTGGACCCCAATGCGCGGCCCTCATTGGGCTTAGCGTCGGCGAGCAGGTCCAGCGGATCCCACCCCCGGGCTGGGGCCGCCAGGGGCGTGGCTAGACCCAAGCCCGGGCCGGGAAGAGGGGCGGGGCTGACGCTCTGGGACGTGAGCCCCGGCCACATGGCGGCCAGGGTCCCCAGGCGCAATCCAGCTTGTCTCCTGGGAAGCAACCCACAGTCTTCACGCTCCCTCAGAAGACAGTTTCAGGGCGGCTGGACCCCCACGTGCGGCCCTCTTTGGGCTTAGTGTCGGCCAGCAGGTCCAGCGGATCCCACCCCCGGGCTGGGGCCGTCAGGGGCGTGGCTAGACCCAAGCCCGGGCCTGGAAGAGGGCGGGGCTGACGCTCTTGGACGTGAGCCCCGGCCACATGGCGGCCAGGGTCCCCAGGCGCAATCCAGCTTGTCTCCTGGGAAGCAACCCACAGTCTTCACGCTCCCTCAGAAGACTGTTTCGGGGCGGCTGGACCCCCACGTGCTGCCCTCTTTGGGCTTAGCGTCGGCGAGCAGGTCCAGCCGATCCCACCCCCGGGCTGGGGCCGCCAGGGGCGTGGCTAGACCCAAGCCCGGGCCTGGAAGAGGGCGGGGCTGACGCTCTGGGACGTGAGCCCCGGCCACATGGCGGCCAGGGTCCCCAGGCGCAATCCAGCTTGTCTCCTGGGAAGCAACCCACAGTCTTCACGCTCCCTCAGAAGACTGTTTCGGGGCGGCTGGACCCCCACGCGCGGCCCTCTTTGGGCTTAGCGTGGGCGAGCAGGTCCAGCAGATCCCACCCCCGGGCTGGGGCCGCCAGGGGCGTGGCTAGACCCAAGCCCGGGCCAGGAAGAGGGGCGGGGCTGACGCTCGGGGACGTGAGCCCCGGCCACATGGCGGCCGGGGTCCCCAGGCGCAATCCAGCTTGTCTCCTGGGAAGCAACCCACAGTCTTCACGCTCCCTCAATAGACAGTTTCGGGGAGGGTGCACCCCCACGCGCGGCCCTCTTTGGGCTTAGTGTCGGCGAGCAGGTCCAGCCGATCCCACCCCCGGGCTGGGGCCGCCAGGGGCGTGGCTAGACCCAAGCCCGGGCCGGGAAGAGGGGCGGGGCTGATGCTCGGGGACGTGAGCCCCGGCCACATGGCGGCCAGGGTCCCCAGGCGCAATCCAGCTTGTCTCCTGGGAAGCAACCCACAGTCTTCACGCTCCCTCAGAAGACTGTTTCGGGGCGGCTGGACCCCCACGCGCGGCCCTCTTTGGGCTTAGCGTGGGCGAGCAGGTCCAGCCGATCCCACCCCCGGGCTGGGGCCGCCAGGGGCGTGGCTAGACCCAAGCCCGGGCCGGGAAGAGGGGCGGGGCTGACGCTCGGGGACGTGAGCCCCGGCCACATGGCGGCCGGGGTCCCCAGGCGCAATCCAGCTTGTCTCCTGGGAAGCAACCCACAATCTTCACGCTCCCTCAGAAGACTGTTTCGGGGCGGCTGGACCCCCACGCGCGGCCCTCATTGGGCTTAGCGTGGGCGAACAGGTACAGCTGATCCCACCCCCAGGCTGGGGCCATCAGGGGCGTGGCTAGACCCAAGCCAGGGCCGGGAAGAGGGGCGGGGCTGACGCTCTTGGACGTGAGCCCCGGCCACATGGCGGCCGGGTCCCCAGGCGCAATCCAGCTTGGCTCCTGGGAAGCAACCCAGTCTTCACGCTCCCTCGAAAGGCTGTTTCGGGGCGGCTGGACCCCAATGCACGGCCCTCCTAGGGCTTAGCGTCTACGAGCAGGTCCAGCCGATCCCACCCCCGGGCTGGGTCCGCCAGGGGCGTGGCTAGACCCAAGCCCGTGCCGGGAAGAGGGTCGGGGCTGATGCTCGGGGACGTGAGCCACGGCCACATGGCGGCCAGGGTCCCCAGGCGCAATCCAGCTTGTCTCCTGGGAAGCAACCCACAGTCTTCACGCTCCCTCAGAAGACTGTTTCGGGGAGGGTGCACCCCCATGTGCGGCCCTCTTTGGGCTTAGCATGGGCGAACAGGTCCAGCCGATCCCACCCCCAGGCTGGGGCCGCCAGGGGCGTGGCTAGACCCAAGCCCGGGCCGGGAAGAGGGGCGGGGCTGACGCTCTTGGACGTGAGCCCCCGGCCACATGGCGGCCGGGGTCCCCAGGTGCAATCCAGCTTGTCTCCTGGGAAGCAACCCACAGTCTTCATGCTCCCTCGGTAGACTGTTTTGGGGCGGCTGGACCCCCACGAGCGGCCCTCTTTGGGCTTAGCGTGGGCAAGCAGGTCCAACCGATCCCACCCCCGGGCTGGGGCTGCCAGGGGCGTGGCTAGACCCAAGCCTGGGCTGGGAAGAGGGGCGGGGCTGACGCTTGGGGACGTGAGCCCCGGCCACATGGCGGCCGGGGTCCCCAGGCGCAATCCAGCTTGTCTCCTGGGAAGCAACCCACAGTCTTCACGCTCCCTCAGAAGACAATTTCATGGCGGCTGGACCCCCATGTGCGGCCCTCTTTGGGCTTAGCGTCGGCAAGCAGGTACAGAGGATCCCAACCCCGGGCTGGGGCCGCCAGGGGCGTGGATAGACCCAAGCCCGGGCCTGGAAGAGTGCGGGGCTGACGCTCGGGGACGTGAGCCCCCGGAC
The DNA here is from genome assembly GCF_017591425.1 of Ochotona curzoniae. Classification (NCBI taxonomy): domain Eukaryota; kingdom Metazoa; phylum Chordata; class Mammalia; order Lagomorpha; family Ochotonidae; genus Ochotona; species Ochotona curzoniae. The sequence continues at coordinate 39,104 of NW_024465973.1, read as the reverse complement.
ACATGGCGGCCGTGGTCCCCAGGCGCAATCCAGCTTGTCTCTTGGGAAGCAACCCATTCTTCACGCTCCCTCGAAAGGCTGTTTCGGGGCGGCTGGACCCCAATGCACGGCCCTCCTAGGGCTTAGCGTGGACGAGCAGGTCCAGCCGATCCCACCCCCGGGCTGGGGCCGCCAGGGGCGTGGCTAGACCCAAGCCCGGGCCGGGAAGAGGGTCGGGGCTGATGTTTGCTGACGTGAGCCCCGGCCACATGGCGGCCAGGGTCCCCAGGCGCAATCCAGCTTGTCTCCTGGGAAGCAACCCACAGTCTTCACGCTCCCTCGGAAAACAGTTTCATTGCGGTTGGACCCCAACGCGCGGCCCTCTTAGGGCTTAGCGTCGGCCAGCAGGTCCAGCCGATCCCACCCCCAAACTGGGGCCGCCAGGGGCGTGGCTAGACCCAAGCCCGGGCCTGGAAGAGGGCAGGGCTGACGCTCGGGGACGTGAGCCCCGGCCACATGGCGGCCGGGGTCCCCAGGCGCAATCCAGCTTCTCTCCTGGGAAGCAACCCACAATCTTCACGCTCCCTCAGAAGACTGTTTCGGGGCGGCTGGACCCCCACGCGCGGCCCTCATTGGGCTTAGCGTGGGCGAACAGGTACAGCTGATCCCACCCCCAGGCTGGGGCCATCAGGGGCGTGGCTAGACCCAAGCCAGGGCCGGGAAGAGGGGCGGGGCTGACGCTCTTGGACGTGAGCCCCGGCCACATGGCGGCCGGGGTCCCCAGGCGCAATCCAGCTTGTCTCCTGGGAAGCAACCCAGTCTTCACGCTCCCTCGAAAGGCTGTTTCGGGGCGGCTGGACCCCAATGCACGGCCCTCCTAGGGCTTAGCGTCGACGAGCAGGTCCAGCCGATCCCACCCCCGTGCTGGGTCCGCCAGGGGCGTGGCTAGACCCAAGCCCGTGCCGGGAAGAGGGTCGGGGCTGATGCTCGGGGACGTGAGCCACGGCCACATGGCGGCCGGGGTCCCCAGGCGCAATCCAGCTTGTCTCCTGGGAAGCAACCCACAGTCTTCACGCTCCCTCAGAAGACTGTTTCGGGGTGGCTGGACCCCCATGTGTGGCCCTCTTTGGGCTTAGCGTGGGCGAGCAGGTCCAGCCGATCCCACCCCCAGGCTGGGGCCGCCAGGGGCGTGGCTAGACCCAAGCCCGGGCCGGGAAGAGGGGCGGGGCTGACGCTCTGGGACGTGAGCCCTGGCCACATGGCGGCCGGGGTCCCCAGTTGCAATCCAGCTTGTCTCTTGGGAAGCCACCCACAGTCTTCACGCTCCCTCGGAAGACTGTTTCGGGGCGGCTGGACCTCCACGTGCGGCCCTCTTTGGGCTAAGCGTGGGCGAACAGGTCCAGCCGATCCCACCCCTGGTCTGGGGCCGCCAGGGGCGTGGCTAGACCCAAGCCCGGGCCGGGAAGAGGGGCGTGGCTGACGCTCGGGGATGTGAGCCCCGGCCACATGGCGGCCGGGGTCCCCAAGCGCAATCCAGCTTGTCTCCTGGGAAGCAACCCACAGTCTTCACGCTCCCTCAGAAGACAGTTTCGGGGAGGGTGCACCCCCATGCGCGGCCCTCTTTGGGCTTAGCTTGGGCGAGCAGGTCCAGCCGATCCCACCCCCGGGCTGGGGCCGCCAGGGGCGTGGCTAGACCCAAGCCCGGGCCGGGAAGAGGGGCGGGGCTGACGCTCTTGGACGTGAGCCCCCGGCCACATGGCGGCCGGGGTCCCCAGGTGCAATCCACCTTGTCTCCTGGGAAGCAACCCACAGTCTTCACGCTCCCTCGGCAAACAGTTTCATTGCTGTTGGACCCCAACGCGCGGCCCTCTTAGGGCTTAGCGTCGCCGAGCCGGTCCAGCCGATCCCACCCCCAAACTGGGGCCGCCAGGGGCGTGGCTAGACCCAAGCCCGGGCCGGGAAGAGGGGCGGGGCTGACGCTCGGGGACGTGAGCCCCGGCCACATGGCGGCCGGGGTCCCCAGGCGCAATCCAGCTTGTCTCCTGGGAAGCAACCCACAGTCTTCACGCTCCCTCGGAAGACAGTTTCATGGCGGCTGGACCCCCATGCGCCACCCTCTTTGGGCTTAGCATCGGCCAGCAGGTCCAGCGGATCCCACCCCCGGGCTGGGGCCGCCAGGGGCGTGGCTAGAACCAAGCCCGGGCCGGGAAGTGGTGCGGGGCTGATGCTCGGGGATGTGAGCCCCGGCCACATGGCGGCCAGGGTCCCCAGGCGCAATCCAGCTTGTCTCTTGGGAAGCAACCCTCAGTCTTCATGCTCCCACGGAAGACTGTTTTGGTGCGGCTGGACCCCAACGCACGGCCCTCTTAGGTCTTAGCATCGGCGAGCAGGTCCAGCCGATCCCACCCCCGGGCTGGGGCCGCCAGGGGCGTGGCTAGACCCAAGCCCGGGCCTGGTTGAGGGGCGGGGCTGACGCTCGGGGATGTGAGCCCAGGCCACATGGCAGCCAGGGTCCCCAGGTGCAATCCAGCTTGTCTCCTGGGAAGCAACCCACAGTCTTCACGCTCCCTCAGAAGACTGTTTCGGGGAGGGTGCACCCCCATGCGGGGCCCTCTTTGGGCTATGTGTCGACGAGCAGGTCCAGCCGATCCCACCCCCGGGCTGGGGCCGCCAGGGGCGTGGCTAGAACCAAGCCCGGGCCGGGAAGAGGTGCGGGGCTGATGCTCGGGGACGTGAGCCCCGGCCACATGGCGGCCGGGGTCCCAGGCGCAATCCAGCTTGTCTCCTGGGAAGCAACCCACAGTCTTCACGCTCCCTCAGAAGACTGTTTCGGGGCGGCTGGACCCCCACGCGCCGCCCTCCTTGGGCTTAGCATGGGCGAGCAGGTCCAGCCAACCCCACCCCCGGGCTGTGGCCGTCAGGGGCGTGGCTAGACCCAAGCCCGGGCCGGGAAGAGGGCGGGGCTGACGCTCTTGGACGTGAGCCCCAGCCACATGGCGGCCAGGGTCCCCAGGCGCAATCCAGCTTGTCTCCTGGGAAGCAACCCACAGTCTTCACGCTCCCTCAGAAGACTGTTTCGGGGTGGCTGGACCCCCACGCGCGGCCCTCTTTGGGCTTAGCGTGGGCAAGCAGGTCCAACCGATCCCACCCCTGTGCTGGGGCGCCAGGGGCGTGGCTAGACCCAAGCCCGGCCGGGAAGATGGGCGGGGCTGACGCTCGGGGACGTGAGCACCGGCCAAATGGCGGCCGGGTCCCCAGGCGCAATCCAGCTTGTCTCCTGGGAAGCAACCCACAGTCTTCACGCTCTCTCAGAAGACTGTTTCGGGGAGGGTGCACCCCGATGCGCGGCCCTCTTTGGGCTTAGCGTCGGCAAGCACGTACAGAGGATCCCACCCCCGGGCTGGGGCCGCCAGGGGCGTGGCTAGACCCAAGCCCGGGCCAGGAAGAGGGGCGGGGCTGACGCTCGGGGACGTGAGCCCCGGCCACATGGCGGCCAGGGTCCCCAGGCGCAATCCAGCTTGTCTCCTGGGAAGCAACCCACAGTCTTCACGCTCCCTCAGAAGACTGTTTCGGGGCGGCTGGACCCCCATGCGCGGCCCTCTTTGGGCTTAGCATCGGCCAGCAGGTCCAGCCGATCCCACCCCCGGGCTGGGGCCGCCAGGGGCGTGGCTAGACCCAAGCCCGGGCCGGGAAGAGGGGCGGGGCTGACGCTCTTGGACGTGAGCCCCGGCCACATGGCGGCCGGGGTCCCCAGGCGCAATCCAGCTTGTCTCCTGGGAAGCAACCCACAGTCTTCACGCTCCCTCGAAAACTGTTTCATTGCGGTTGGACCCCAACGCGCGGCCCTCTTAGGGCTTAGCGTCGGCGAGCAGGTCCAGCGGATCCCACCCCCAGGCTGGGGCCGCCAGGGGCGTGGCTAGACCCAAGCCCGGGCCTGGAAGAGGGCGGGGCTGACGCTCTGGGACGTGAGCCCCGGCCACATGGCGGCCGGGGTCCCCAGGCGCAATCCAGCTTGTCTCCTGGGAAGCAACCCACAATCTTCACGCTCCCTCAGAAGACTGTTTCGGGGCGGCTGGACCCCCACGCGCGGCCCTCATTGGGCTTAGCGTCGGCAAGCAGGTACAGAGGATCCCACCCCCAGGCTGGGGCCGCCAGGGGCGTGGCTAGACCCAAGCCCGGGCCGGGAAGAGGGGCGGGGCTGACGCTCGGGGACGTGAGCCCCGGCCACATGGCGGCCGGGGTCCCCAGGCGCAATCCAGCTTGTCTCCTGGGAAGCAACCCACAGTCTTCACGCTCCCTCAGAAGACTGTTTCGGGGCAGCTGGACCCCCACGTGCGGCCCGCTTTGTCCTTAGTGTGGGCGAGCAGGTCCATCTGATCCCACCCCCGGGCTGGGGCCGTCCGGGGCGTGGCTAGACCCAAGCCCGGGCCGGGAAGAGGGGCGGGGCTGATGCTCAGGGACGTGAGCCCCGGCCACATGGGGGCCAGGGTCCCCAGGCGCAATCCAGCTTGTCTCCTGGGAAGCAACCCACAGTCTTCACGCTCCCTCAGAAGACTGTTTCGGGGCGGCTGGACCCCCACGCGCGGCCCTCTTTGGGCTTAGCGTGGGCGAGCAGGTCCAGCCGATCCCACCCCCGGGCTGGGGCCGCCAGGGGCGTGGCTAGACCCAAGCCCGGGCCTGGAAGAGGGCGGGGCTGACGCTCGGGGACGTGAGCCCCGGCCACATGGCGGCCGGGGTCCCCAGGCGCAATCCAGCTTGTCTCTTGGGAAGCAACCCATTCTTCACGCTCCCTCGAAAGGCTGTTTCGGGGCGGCTGGACCCCAATGCACGGCCCTCCTAGGGCTTAGCGTGGACGAGCAGGTCCAGCCGATCCCACCCCCGGGCTGGGTCCACCAGGGGCGTGGCTAGACCCAAGCCCGGGCCGGGAAGAGGGTCGGGGCTGATGTTTGCTGACGTGAGCCCCGGCCACATGGCGGCCAGGGTCCCCAGGCGCAATCCAGCTTGTCTCCTGGGAAGCAACCCACAGTCTTCACGCTCCCTCGGAAAACAGTTTCATTGCGGTTGGACCCCCACGCGCGGCCCTCTTAGGGCTTAGCGTCGCCGAGCAGGTCCAGTGGATCCCACCCCCAAACTGGGGCCGCCAGGGGCGTGGCTAGACCCAAGCCCGGGCCTGGAAGAGGGCGGGGCTGACGCTCGGGGACGTGAGCCCCGGCCACATGGCGGCCGGGGTCCCCAGGCGCAATCCAGCTTCTCTCCTGGGAAGCAACCCACAATCTTCACGCTCCCTCAGAAGACTGTTTCGGGGCGGCTGGACCCCCACGCGCGGCCCTCTTTGGGCTTAGCGTGGGCGAACAGGTACAGCTGATCCCACCCCCAGGCTGGGGCCATCAGGGGCGTGGCTAGACCCAAGCCAGGGCCGGGAAGAGGGGCGGGGCTGACGCTCTTGGACGTGAGCCCCGGCCACATGGCGGCCGGGGTCCCCAGGCGCAATCCAGCTTGTCTCCTGGGAAGCAACCCAGTCTTCACGCTCCCTCGAAAGGCTGTTTCGGGGCGGCTGGACCCCAATGCACGGCCCTCCTAGGGCTTAGCGTCGACGAGCAGGTCCAGCCGATCCCACCCCCGTGCTGGGTCCGCCAGGGGCGTGGCTAGACCCAAGCCCGTGCCGGGAAGAGGGTCGGGGCTGATGCTCGGGGACGTGAGCCACGGCCACATGGCGGCCGGGGTCCCCAGGCGCAATCCAGCTTGTCTCCTGGGAAGCAACCCACAGTCTTCACGCTCCCTCAGAAGACTGTTTCGGGGAGGGTGCACCCCCATGTGTGGCCCTCTTTGGGCTTAGCGTGGGCGAACAGGTCCAGCCGATCCCACCCCCAGGCTGGGGCCGCCAGGGGCGTGGCTAGACCCAAGCCCGGGCCGGGAAGTGGGGCGGGGCTGACGCTCGGGGACGTGAGCCCTGGCCACATGGCGGCCGGGGTCCCCAGTTGCAATCCAGCTTGTCTCTTGGGAAGCCACCCACAGTCTTCACGCTCCCTCGGAAGACTGTTTCGGGGCGGCTGGACCTCCACGTGCGGCCCTCTTTGGGCTAAGCGTGGGCGAACAGGTCCAGCCGATCCCACCCCTGGTCTGGGGCCGCCAGGGGCGTGGCTAGACCCAAGCCCGGGCCGGGAAGAGGGGCGTGGCTGACGCTCGGGGATGTGAGCCCCGGCCACATGGCAGCCAGGGTCCCCAGGCGCAATCCATCTTCTCTCCTGGGAAGCAACCCACAGTCTTCACGCTCCCTCGGAGGACTGTTTTGGGGCAGCTGGCCCACCACGCGCGGCCCACTTTGGGCTTAGCATGGGCAAGCAGGTCCAACCGATCCCACCCCCGGGCTGGAGCTGCAAGGGGCGTGGCTAGACCCAAGCCCGGGCCAGGAAGAGGGGCGGGGCTGACGCTCAGGGATGTGAGCCCCGGCCACATGGCATCCGGGGTCCCAGGCGCAATCCAGCTTGTCTCCTGGGAAGCAACCCACAGTCTTCACGCTCCCTCAGAAGACTGTTTCGGGGAGGGTGCACCCCCATGCGCGGCCCTCTTTGGGCTTAGCGTGGGCGAGCAGGTCCAGCCGATCCCACCCCCGGGCTGGGGCCGCCAGGGGCGTGGCTAGACCCAAGCCCGGGCTGGGAAGAGGGCGGGGCTGACGCTCGGGGACGTGAGCCCCCGGCCACATGGCGGCCGGGGTCCCCAGGCGCAATCCAGCTTGTCTCCTGGGAAGCAACCCACAGTCTTCACACTCCCTCAGAAGACTGTTTCAGGGCGGCTGGACCCCCACGCGCGGCCCTCTTTGGGCTTAGCGTGGGCAAGCAGGTCCAACCGATCCCACCCCTGGGTGGGGCGCCAGGGGCGTGGCTAGACCCAAGCCCGGGCCGGGAAGAGGGCGGGGCTGACGCTCGGGGACGTGAGCCCCGGCCAAATGGCGGCCGGGTCCCCAGGCGCAATCCAGCTTGTCTCCTGGGAAGCAACCCATAGTCTTCACGCTCCCTCGGAAAACTGTTTCGGGGCGGCTGGACCTCCACGCGCGGCCCTCTTTGGGCTAAGCGTGGGCGAAGAGGTCCAGCCGATCCCACCCCCGGGCTGGGGCTGCAAGGGGCGTGGCTAGACCCAAGCCCGGGCCAGGAAGAGGGGCGGGGCTGATGCTCGGGGATGTGAGCCCCCGGCCACATGGCGGCCGGGGTCCCAGGCGCAATCAAGCTTGTCTCCTGGGAAGCAACCCACAGTCTTCACGCTCTCTCAGAAGACTGTTTCGGGGAGGGTGCACCCCCATGCGCGGCCCTCTTTGGGCTTAGCGTCGGCAAGCAGGTACAGAGGATCCCACCCCCGGGCTGGGGCCGCCAGGGGCGTGGCTAGACCCAAGCCCGGGCCAGGAAGAGGGGCGGGGCTAACGCTCGGGCACGTGAGCCCTGGCCACATGGAGGCCAGGGTCCCCAGGCGCAATCCAGCTTGTCTTCTGGGAAGCAACCCACAGTCTTCATGCTCCCTCGGAAGACTGTTTCGGGAAGGCAGGACCCCCATGTGCGGCCCCCTTTGGGCTTAGTGTGGGCGAGCAGGTCCAGCCGATCCCACCCCCGGGCTGGGGCCGCCAGGGGCGTGGCTAGACCCAAGCCCGGGCGAGGAAGAGGGGCGGGGCTGACGCTCGGGGACGTGAGCCCCGGCCACATGGCGGCCGGGGTCCCCAGGCGCAATCCAGCTTGTCTCCTGGGAAGCAACCCACAGTCTTCACGGTCCCTCAGAACACTGTTTCTGGGTGGCTGGACCTCCACGCGCGGCCCTCTTTGGGCTTAGTGTTGGCGAGCAGGTCCAGCCGATCCCACACCCGGGCTGGGGCCACCAGGGGCGTGGCTAGACCCAAGCCCGGGCCGGGAAGTGGGGCGGGGCTGATGCTCGGGGATGTGAGCCCCGGCCACATGGCGGCTGGGGTCCCCAGGTGCAATCCACCTGTCTCCTGGGAAGCAACCCACAGTCTTCACGCTCCCTCAGAAGACTGTTTCGGGGAGGGTGCACCCCCATGCGCGGCCCTCTTTGGGCTTAGTGTCGGCGAGCAGGTCCAGCCGATCCCACCCCCGGGCTGGGGCCGCCAGGGGCGTGGCTAGACCCAAGCCCGGGCCGGGAAGAGGGGCGGGGCTGATGCTCTTGGACGTGAGCCCCGGCCACATGGCGGCCAGGGTCCCCAGGCGCAATCCAGCTTGTCTCCTGGGAAGCAACCCACAGTCTTCACGCTCCCTCAGAAGACTGTTTCATGGCGGCTGGACCCCACGCGCCGCCCTCCTTGGGCTTAGCATGGGCGAGCAGGTCCAGCCAATCCCACCCCTGGGCTGGGGCTGCCAGGGGCGTGGCTAGACCCAAGCCCGGGCCAGGAAGAGGGGCGGGGCTGACGCTCGGGGACGTGAGCCCCGGCCACATGGCGGCCGGGTCCCCAGGCGCAATCCAGCTTGTCTCCTGGGAAGCAACCCACAGTCTTCACACTCCCTCAGAAGACTGTTTCGGGGAGGGTGCACCCCCATGTGCGGCCCTCTTTGGGCTTAGCGTGGGCGAACAGGTCCAGCCGATCCCACCCCCAGGCTGGGGCCGCCAGGGGCGTGGCTAGACCCAAGCCCGGGCCGGGAAGAGGGGCGGGGCTGACGCTCGGGGACGTGAGCCCCGGCCACATGGCGGCCGTGGTCCCCAGGCGCAATCCAGCTTGTCTCCTGGGAAGCAACCCATTCTTCACGCTCCCTCGAAAGGCTGTTTCGGGGCGGCTGGACCCCAATGCACGGCCCTCCTAGGGCTTAGCGTGGACGAGCAGGTCCAGCCGATCCCACCCCCGGGCTGGGTCCGCCAGGGGCGTGGCTAGACCCAAGCCCGGGCCGGGAAGAGGGTCCGGGCTGATGTTTGCTGACGTGAGCAACGGCCACATGGCGGCCAGGGTCCCCAGGCGCAATCCAGCTTGTCTCCTGGGAAGCAACCCACAGTCTTCACGCTCCCTCAGAAGACTGTTTCGGGGAGGGTGCACCCCCATGCACGGCCCTCTTTGGGCTTAGCATCGGCCAGCAGGTCCAGCCGATCCCACCCCCGGGCTGGGGCCGCCAGGGGCGTGGCTAGACCCAAGCCCGGGCCGGGAAGAGGGGCGGGGCTGACGCTCTTGGACGTGAGCCCCGGCCACATGGCGGCCGGGGTCCCCAGGTGCAATCCAGCTTGTCTCCTGGGAAGCAACCCACAGTCTTCATGCTCCCTCGGAAAACAGTTTCATTGCGGTTGGACCCCAACGCGCGGCCCTCTTAGGGCTTAGTGTCGCCGAGCAGGTCCAGCCGATCCCACCCCCAAACTGGGGCCGCCAGGGGCGTGGCTAGACCCAAGCCCGGGCCTGGAAGAGGGCGGGGCTGACGCACGGGGACGTGAGCCCCGGCCACATGGCGGCCGGGGTCCCCAGGCGCAATCCAGCTTGTCTCCTGGGAAGCAACCCACAATCTTCACGCTCCCTCAGAAGACTGTTTCGGGGAGGGTGCACCCCCATGTGCGGCCCTCTTTGGGCTTAGCGTGGGCGAACAGGTCCAGCCGATCCCACCCCCAGGCTGGGGCCGCCAGGGGCGTGGCTAGACCCAAGCCCGGGCCGGGAAGAGGGGCGGGGCTGACGCTCGGGGACGTGAGCCCTGGCCACATGGCGGCCGGGGTCCCCAGTTGCAATCCAGCTTGTCTCTTGGGAAGCCACCCACAGTCTTCACGCTCCCTCGGAAGACAGTTTCATGGCGGCTGGACCCCACGCGCCGCCCTCCTTGTGCTTAGCGTGGGCGAACAGGTCCAGCCGATCCCACCCCTGGGCTGGGGCTGCCAGGGGCGTGGCTAGACCCAAGCCCGGGCCGGGAAGAGGGCGGGGCTGATGCTCTTGGAGGTGAGCCCCGGCCAAATGGCGGCCGGGTCCCCAGGCGCAATCCAGCTTGTCTCCTGGGAAGCAACCCACAGTCTTCACACTCCCTCAGAAGACTGTTTCAGGGCGGCTGGACCCCCACGCACGGCGCTCTTTGGGCTTAGTGTGTGCGAGCAGGTCCAGCCGATCCCACCCCCGGGCTGGGGCCGCCAGGGGCGTTGCTAGACCCAAGCCCGGGCCAGGAAGAGGGGCGGGGCTGACGCTCTTGGACGTGAGCCCCCGGCCACATGGCGGCCGGGGTCCCCAGGTGCAATCCAGCTTGTCTCCTGGGAAGCAACCCACAGTCTTCATGCTCCCTCGGTAGACTGTTTTGGGGCGGCTGGACCCCCACGAGCGGCCCTCTTTGGGCTTAGCGTGGGCAAGCAGGTCCAACCGATCCCACCCCCGGGCTGGGGCTGCCAGGGGCGTGGCTAGACCCAAGCCCGGGCCGGGAAGAGGGGCGGGGCTGACGCTTGGGGACGTGAGCCCCGGCCACATGGCGGCCGGGGTCCCCAGGCGCAATCCAGCTTGTCTCTTGGGAAGCAACCCACAGTCTTCACGCTCCCTCAGAAGGCTGTTTCGGGGCGGCTGGACCCCCATATGCGGCCCTCTTTGGGCTTAGCGTCGGCAAGCAGGTACAGAGGATCCCACCCCCGGGCTGGGGCCGCCAGGGGCGTGGATAGACCCAAGCCCGGGCCGGGAAGAGGGGCGGGGCTGACGCTCGGGGACGTGAGCCCCCGGACACATGGCGGCCGTGGTCCCCAGGCGCAATCCAGCTTGTCTCTTGGGAAGCAACCCACAGTCTTCACGCTCCCTCGAAAGGCTGTTTCGGGGCGGCTGGACCCCAATGCACGGCCCTCCTAGGGCTTAGCGTGGACGAGCAGGTCCAGCCGATCCCACCCCCGGGCTGGGTCCGCCAGGGGCGTGGCTAGACCCAAGCCCGGGCCGGGAAGAGGGTCGGGGCTGATGTTTGCTGACGTGAGCCCCGGCCACATGGCGGCCAGGGTCCCCAGGCGCAATCCAGCTTGTCTCCTGGGAAGCAACCCACAGTCTTCACGCTCCCTCAGAAGACTGTTTCGGGGAGGGTGCACCCCCATGCGCGGCCCTCTTTGGGCTTAGCATCGGCCAGCAGGTCCAGCCGATCCCACCCCCGGCTGGGGCCGCCAGGGGCGTGGCTAGACCCAAGCCCGGGCCGGGAAGAGGGGCGGGGCTGACGCTCTTGGACGTGAGCCCCGGCCACATGGCGGCCGGGGTCCCCAGGTGCAATCCACCTTGTCTCCTGGGAAGCAACCCACAGTCTTCACGCTCCCTCGGAAAGACAGTTTCATTGGGGTTGGACCCCAACGCGCGTGCCCTCTTAGGGCTTAGCATCGGCGAGCAGGTCCAGTGGATCCCACCCCCAGGCTGGGGCCGCCAGGGGCGTGGCTAGACCCAAGCCCGGGCCTGGAAGAGGGCGGGGCTGACGCTCGGGGACGTGAGCCCCGGCCACATGGCGGCCGGGGTCCCCAGGCGCAATCCAGCTTGTCTCCTGGGAAGCAACCCACAGTCTTCACGCTCCCTCAGAAGACTGTTTCGGGGCGGCTGGACCCCCACGTGCGGCCCTCTTTGGGCTTAGCGTGGGCGAGCAGGTCCAGCCGATCCCACCCCCGGGCTGGGGCCGTCAGGGGCGTGGCTAGACCCAAGCCCGGGCCGGGAAGAGGGGCGGGGCTGACGCTCTGGGACGTGAGCCCCGGCCACATGGCGGCCAGGGTCCCCAGGCGCAATCCAGCTTGTCTCCTGGGAAGCAACCCACAGTCTTCACGCTCCCTCGGAAGACTGTTTCGGGGCGGCTGGACCCCCACGCGCGGCCCTCTTTGGGCTAAGCGTGGGCGAGCAGGTCCAGCCGATCCCACCCCCGGGCTGGGGCTGCCAGGGGCGTGGCTAGACCCAAGCCCGGGCCAGGAAGAGGGGCGGGGCTGACGCTCGGGGATGTGAGCCCCGGCCACATGGCGGCCGGGGTCCCAGGCGCAATCAAGCTTGTCTCCTGGGAAGCAACCCACAGTCTTCACGCTCTCTCAGAAGACTGTTTCGGGGAGGGTGCACCCCCATGCGCGGCCCTCTTTGGGCTTAGCGTCGGCAAGCAGGTACAGAGGATCCCACCCCCAAACTGGGGCCGCCAGGGGCGTGGCTAGACCCAAGCCCGGGCCAGGAAGAGGGGCGGGGCTAACGCTCGGGCACGTGAGCCCTGGCCACATGGAGGCCAGGGTCCCCAGGCGCAATCCAGCTTGTCTCCTGGGAAGCAACCCACAGTCTTCACGCTCCCTCAGAAGACTGTTTCGGGACGGCAGGACCCCCATGTGCGGCCCTCTTTGGGCTTAGTGTGGGCGAGCAGGTCCAGCCGATCCCACCCCCGGGCTGGGGCCGCCAGGGGCGTGGCTAGACCCAAGCCCGGGCCAGGAAGAGGGGCGGGGCTGACGCTCGGGACGTGAGCCCCGGCCACATGGCGGCCGGGGTCCCCAGGCGCAATCCAGCTTGTCTCCTGGGAAGCAACCCACAGTCTTCACGCTCCCTCAGAACACTGTTTCTGGGCGGCTGGACCTCCACGCGCGGCCCTCTTTGGGCTTAGCGTGGGCGAGCAGGTCCAGCCGATCCCACCCCCGGGCTGGGGCCGCCAGGGGCGTGGCTAGACCCAAGCCCGGGCCGGGAAGAGGGGCGGGGCTGATGCTCGGGGACGTGAGCCCCGGCCACATGGCGGCGGGGTCCCCAGGTGCAATCCAGCTTGTCTCCTGGGAAGCAACCCACAGTCTTCACGCTCCCTCGGAAGACTGTTTCGGGGAGGGTGCACCCCCATGCGCGGCCCTCTTTGGGCTTAGTGTCGGCGAGCAGGTCCAGCCGATCCCACCCCCGGGATGGGGCCGCCAGGGGCGTGGCTAGACCCAAGCCCGGGCCGGGAAGAGGGGCGGGGCTGATGCTCGGGGACGTGAGCCCCGGCCACATGGCGGCCAGGGTCCCCAGGCGCAATCCAGCTTGTCTCCTGGGAAGCAACCCACAGTCTTCACGCTCCCTCAGAAGACTGTTTCATGGCGGCTGGACCCCACGCGCCGCCCTCCTTGGGCTTAGTGTGGGCGAGCAGGTCCAGCCGATCCAACCCCGGGCTGGGGCCGCCAGGGGCGTGGCTAGACCCAAGCCCGGGCCAGGAAGAGGGGCGGGGCTGACGCTCGGGGACGTGAGCCCCGGCCACATGGCGGCCGGGGTCCCCAGGCGCAATCCAGCTTGTCTCCTGGGAAGCAACCCACAGTCTTCACGCTCCCTCAGAAGACTGTTTCGGGGCGGCTGGACCCCCACGCGCGGCCCTCTTTGGGCTTAGCGTGGGCGAACAGGTCCAGCCGATCCCACCCCCGGGCTGGGGCCGCCAGGGGCGTGGCTAGACCCAAGCCCGGGCCGGGAAGAGGGGCGGGGCTGACGCTCGGGGATGTGAGCCCCGGCCACATGGCGGCCAGGGTCCCCAGGCGCAATCCAGCTTGTCTCCTGGGAAGCAACCCACAGTCTTCACGCTCCCTCGGAAGACTGTTTCGGGGCAGGCTGGACCCCCACGCGCGGCCCTCTTTGGGATTAGCATGGGCAAGCAGGTCCAGCCGATCCCACCCCCGGGCTGGGGCCGCAAGGGGCGTGGCTAGACCCAACCCGGCCAGGAAGAGGGGCGGGGCTGACGCTCGGGGACGTGAGCCCCGGCCACATGGCGGCCAGGGTCCCAGGCGCAATCCAGCTTGTCTCCTGGGAAGCAACCCACAGTCTTCACGCTCCCTCAGAAGACTGTTTCGGGGACGGCTGGACCCCCATGCGCGGCCCTCTTTGGGCTTAGTGTGGGCGAGCAGGTCCAAGCGATCCCACCCCCGGGCTGGGGCCGCCAGGGGCGTGGCTAGACCCAAGCCCGGGCCGGGAAGAGGGGCGGGGCTGACGCTCTTGGACGTGAGCCCCGGCCACATGGCGGCCGGGGTCCCCAGGCGCAATCCAGCTTGTCTCCTGGGAAGCAACCCACAGTCTTCACGCTCCCTCGGAAGACTGTTTCGGGCGGCTGGACCCCCACGCGCGGCCCTCTTTGGGCTTAGCGTCGGCGAGCAGGTCCAGCCGATCCCACCCCCGGGCTGGGGCCGCCAGGGGCGTGGCTAGACCCAAGCCCGGGCCGGGAAGAGGGGCGGGGCTGATGCTCGGGGACGTGAGCCCCGGCCACATGGCGGCCGGGTCCCCAGGCGCAATCCAGCTTGTCTCCTGGGAAGCAACCCACAGTCTTCACGCTCCCTCAGAAGACTGTTTCGGGGCGGCTGGACCCCCACGTGCGGCCCTCTTTGGGCTTAGCGTGGGCGAGCAGGTCCAGCGGATCCCACCCCCGGGCTGGGGCCGCCAGGGGCGTGGCTAGACCCAAGCCCGGGCCGGGAAGAGGGGCGGTGCTGACGCTCGGTGACATGAGCCCCGGCCACATGGCGGCCGGGGTCCTCAGGCGCAATCCAGCTTGTCTCTTGGGAAGCAACCCACAGTCTTCACGCTCCCTCGGAAGACTGTTTCGGGGAGGGTGCACCCCCATGCGCGGCCCTCTTTGGGCTTAGCGTCGGCAAGCAGGTCCAGCCGATCCCACCCCCGGGCTGCGGCCGTCAGGGGCGTGGCTAGACCCAAGCCCGGGCCTGGAAGAGGGTGGGGCTGATGCTCGGGAACGTGTGCCACTGCCACATGGCGGCCAAGGTCCCCAGGCGCAATCCAGCTTGTCTCTTGGGAAGCAACCCACAGTCTTCACGCTCCCTCAGAAGACTGTTTCGGGGCGGCTGGACCCCCATGTGCGGTCCTCTTTAGGCTTAGCGTGGGCGAGCAGGTCCAGGCGATCCCACCCCCGGGCTGGGGCCGCCAGGGGCGTGGCTAGACCCAAGCCCGGGCCGGGAAGAGGGGCGGGGCTGATGCTATTGGAGGTGAGCCCCGGCCACATGGCGGCCGGGGTCCCCAGGTGCAATCCAGCTTGTCTCCTGGGAAGCAACCCACAGTCTTCACGCTCCCTCGGAAAACAATTTCATGGCGGTTGGACCCCCACGCGCGGCCCTCTTTGGGCTTAGTGTGGGCAAGCAGGTCCAGGCGATCCCACCCCCGGGCTGGGGCCACCAGGGGCGTGGCTAGACCCAAGCCCGGACCGGGAAGAGGGGCGGGGCTGACGCTCGGGGACGTGAGCCCCGGCCTCATGGCGGCCAGGGTCCCCAGGCGCAATCCAGCTTGTCTCCTGGGAAGCAACCCACAGTCTTCACGCTCCCTCTGAAGTCTGTTTCGGGGTTGCTGGACCCCCATGCGGGGCTCTCTTTGGGCTTAGTGTCGGCGAGCAGGTCCAGCCGATCCCACCCCCGGGCTGGGGCCGCCAGGGGCGTGGCTTGACCTAAGCCCGGGCCGGGAAGAGGGGCGGGGCTGATGCTCTTGGACGTGAGCCCCGGCAACATGGCTCTCAGTGTCCCCAGGCACAATCCATCTTGTCTCCTGGGAAGCCACCCACAGTCTTCACGCTCCCTCGGTAGACTGTTTCGGGGCGGCTGGACCCCCACTCGCGGCCCTCTTAGGGCTTAGCGTGGGCGAGCAGGTCCAGCCGATCCCACCCCCGGGCTGGGGCCGCCAGGGGCGTGGCTAGAACCACGCCTGGGCCGGGAAGAGGGGCGGGGCTGACGCTCGGGGACGTGAGCCCCGGCCACATGGGGGCAGGGGTCCTCAGGCGCAATCCAGCTTGTCTCCTTGGAAGCAACCCACAGTCTTCACGCTCCCTCAGAAGTCTGTTTCGTGGCGGCTGGACCCCTACGTGCGGCCCTCTTTGGGCTTAGCGTGGGCGAGCAGGTACAGCTGATCCCACCCCCGGGCTGGGGCCGCCAGGGGCGTGGCTAGACCCAAGCCCGGGCCGGGAAGAGGGGCGGGGCTGACGCTCGGGGATTGAGCCCCGGTCCCATGGCGGCCAGGGTCCCCAGGCGCAATCCAGCTTGTCTCCTGGGAAGCAACCCACAGTCTTCACGCTCCCTCAGAAGACTGTTTCGGGGAGGGTGCACCCCCATGCGCGGCCCTCTTTGGGCTTAGCGTGGGCAAGCAGGTCCAGCGGATCCCAACCCCGGGCTGGGGCCGTCAGGGGCGTGGCTAGACCCAAGCCCGGGCCTGGAAGAGGGCGGGGCTGATGCTCGGGAACGTGTGCCACTGCCACATGGCGTCCAGGGTCCCCAGGCGCAATCCAGCTTGTCTCCTGGGAAGCAACCCACAGTCTTCACGCTCGCTCAGAAGACTGTTTCGGGGCGGCTGGACCCCCACGCGCGGCCCTCTTAGGGCTTAGTGTCGGCCAGCAGGTCCAGAGGATCCCACCCCCGGGCTGGGGCCATCAGGGGCGTGGCTAGACCCAAGCCCGGGCCGGGAAGAGGGGCGGGGCTGACGCTCGGGGACGTGAGCCCCGGCCACATGGCGGCCGGGGTCCCCAGGCGCAATCCAGCTTGTCTCCTGGGAAGCAACCCACAGTCTTCACGCTCCCTCGGAAGACTGTTTCGGGGAGGGTGCACTCCCATGTGGGGCCCTCTTTGGGCTTAGCGTGGGCGAGCAGGTCCAGCCGATCCCACCCCCGGGCTGAGGCCTCCAGGGGCGTGGCTAGACCTAAGCCCGGGCCGGGAAGAGGGGCGGGGCTGACGCTCTTGAACGTGAGCCCCGGCCACATGGTGGCCGGGGTCCCCAGGCGCAATCCAGCTTGTCTCCTGGGAAGCAACCCACAGTCTTCACGGTCCCTCAGAAGACTGTTACAGGGCAGCTGGACCCCCACGCGCGGCCCTCTTTGGGCTTAGCCTTGGCGAGCAGGTCCAGCCGATCCCACCCCCGGGCTGGGGCCGCCAGGGGCGTGGCTAGACCCAAGCCCGGGCCGGGAAGAAGGGCGGGGCTGACGCTCGAGGACGTGAGCCCTGGCCACATGGCGGCCGGGGTCCCCAGGCGCAATCCAGCTTGTCTCCTGGGAAGCAACCCACAGTCTTCACGCTCCCTCAGAAGACTGTTACAGGGCGGCTGGACCCCCACGATAGGCCCTCTTTGGGCTTAGCGTGGGCGAGCAGGTCCAGCCGATCCCACCCCCAGGCTGGGCCCGCCAGGGGCGTGGCTTGACCTAAGCCCGGGCCGGGAAGAGGGGCGGGGCTGATGCTCTTGGACGTGAGCCCTGGCCACATGGCTGTCAGTGTCCCCAGGCTCAATCCAGTTTGTCTCCTGGGAAGCAACCCACAGTCTTCACGGTCCCTCAGAAGACTGTTACAGGGCGGCTGGACCCCCACGCGCTGCCCTCTTTGGGCTTAGCGTTGGCGAGCAGGTCCAGCCGATCCCACCCTGGGCTGGGGCAGCCAGGGGCGTGGCTAGACCCAAGCCCGGGCCGGGAAGAGGGGCGGGGCTGACTTTTGGGGACGTGAGACCCGGCCACATGGTGGCCGGGGTCCCCAGGCGCAATCCAGCTTGTCTCCTGGGAAGCAACCCACAGTCTTCACGCTCCCTCAGAAGACTGTTTTGGGGCGCCTGGACCCCCGCGCGTTGACCTCTTTGGGCTTAGCGTGGGCGAGCAGGTCCAGCCGATCCCACCCCCGGGCTGGGGCTGTCAGGGGCGTGGCTAGACCCAAGCCCTGGCCGGGAAGAGGGGCCGGGCTGACGCTCGGGGACGTGAGCCCCTGCCACATGGCGGCCGGGGTCCCCAGGCGCAATCCAGCTTGTCTCTTGGGAAGCAACCCACAGTCTTCATGCTCGCTCAGAAGACTGTTTCGGGGCGGCTGGACCCCCACGAGCCGCCCTCTTTAGGCTTAGCGTGGGCGAGCAGGTCCAGCCGATCCCACCCCCAGGCTGGGGCCGCCAGGGGCGTGGCTAGACCCAAGCCCGGGCCGGGAAGAGGGGCGGGGCTGATGCTCGGGGACGTTAGCCCCGGCCACATGGGGACCAGGGTTCCCAGGCACAATCCAGCTTGTCTCCTGGGAAGCAACCCACAGTCTTCATGCTCCCTCGGAAGACTGTTTTGGGACGGCAGGACCCCCACGCGCGGCCCTCTTTGGGGTAGCATCGGCCAGCAGGTCCAGCCGATCCCACCCCCGGGCTGGGGCCGCCAGGGGCGTGGCTAGACCCAAGCCCGGGCCGGGAAGAGGGGCGGGGCTGACGCTCGGGGACGTGAGCCCCGGCCACATGGCGGACGGGGTCCCAAGGCGCAATCCAGCTTGTCTCCTGGGAAGCAACCCACAGTCTTCACGCTCCCTCAGAAGACTGTTTCGTGGCGGCTGGACCCCTACCTGCGGCCCTCTTTGGGCTTAGTGTGGGCAAGCAGGTCCAGGCGATCCCACCCCCGGGCTGGGGCCGCCAGGGGCGTGGCTAGACCCAAGCCCGGGCCGGGAAGAGGGGCGGGGCTGACGTTCGGGGATTGAGCCCCGGCCACATGGCAGCCAGGGTCCCCAGGCCCAATCAAGCTTGTCTCCTGGGAAGCAACCCACAGTCTGCACGCTCCCTCAGAAGACTGTTTCGGGGAGGGTGCACCCCCATGCGCGGCCCTCTTTGGGCTTAGCGTCGGCAAGCAGATCCAGCCGATCCCAACCCCGGGCTGGGGCCGTCAGGGGCGTGGCTAGACCCAAGCCCGGGCCTGGAAGAGGGCGGGGCTGAAGCTCGGGAACGTGTGCCACTGCCACATGGCGGCCAAGGTCCCCAGGCGCAATCCAGCTTGTCTCTTGGGAAGCAACCCACAGTCTTCACGCTCCCTCAGAAGACTGTTTCGGGGCGGCTGGATCCCCACGAGCGGCCCTCTTTGGGCTTAGTTTTGGCGAGCAGGTCCAGCCGATCCCACCCCCGGGCTGGGGCCGCCAGGGGCGTGGCTAGACCCAAGCCCGGGCCGGGAAGAGGGGCGGGGCTGATGCTCTTGGAGGTGAGCCCCGGCCACATGGCGGCCAGGTTCCCTAGGCGCAATCCAGCTTGTCTCCTGGGAAGCAACCCACAGTCTTCACGCTCCCTCGGAAAACAATTTCATGGCGGTTGGACCCCCACGCGCGGCCCTCTTTGGGCTTAGCCTTGGCGAGCAGGTCCATCCGATCCCACCCCAGGGCTGGGGCCGCCAGGGGCGTGGCTAGACCCAAGCCCGGGCCGGGAAGAGGGGCGGGGCTGACGCTCGGGGACGTGAGCCCCGGCCACATGGCGGCCGGGTCCCCAGGCGCAATCCAGCTTGTCTCCTGGGAAGCAACCCACAGTCTTCACGCTCCCTCGGAAGACTGTTTCGGGGCGGCTGCACCCCACGTGCGGCCCTCTTTGGGCTTAGCGTGGGCGAGCAGGTCCAGCCGATCCCACCCCCGGGCTGGGGCCGCCAGGGGCGTGGCTAGACCCAAGCCCGGGCCGGGAAGAGGGGCGGGGCTGACGCTCTTGGACGTGAGCCCCGGCCACATGGCTGGCCGGGTCCCCAGGCGCAATCCAGCTTGTCTCCTGGGAAGCAACCCACAGTCTTCACGGTCCCTCAGAAGACTGTTACAGGGCGGCTGGACCCCCACGCGCGGCCCTCTTTGGGCTTAGCGTCGGCGAGCAGGTCCAGCCGATCCCACCCCCGGGCTGGGGCCGCCAGGGGCGTGGCTAGACCCAAGCCCGGGCCGGGAAGAAGGGCGGGGCTGACGCTCGAGGACGTGAGCCCTGGCCACATGGCGGCCGGGGTCCCCAGGCGCAATCCAGCTTGTCTCCTGGGAAGCAACCCACAGTCTTCACGCTCCCTCAGAAGACTGTTACAGGGCGGCTGGACCCCCACGATAGGCCCTCTTTGGGCTTAGCGTGGGCGAGCAGGTCCAGCCGATCCCACCCCCAGGCTGGGCCCGCCAGGGGCGTGGCTTGACCTAAGCCCGGGCCGGGAAGAGGGGCGGGGCTGATGCTCTTGGACGTGAGCCCTGGCCACATGGCTGTCAGTGTCCCCAGGCTCAATCCAGTTTGTCTCCTGGGAAGCAACCCACAGTCTTCACGGTCCCTCAGAAGACTGTTACAGGGCGGCTGGACCCCCACGCGCGGCCCTCTTTGGGCTTAGCGTTGGCGAGCAGGTCCAGCCGATCCCACCCTGGGCTGGGGCCGCCAGGGGCGTGGCTAGACCCAAGCCCGGGCCGGGAAGAGGGGCGGGGCTGACGCTCGGGGACGTGAGCCCCGGCCACATGGCGGCCGGGGTCCCCAGGCGCAATCCAGCTTGTCTCCTGGGAAGCAACCCACAGTCTTCACGCTCCCTCAGAAGACTGTTTCGGGGCGGCTGGACCCCCACGAGCGGCCCTCTTTGGGCTTAGCGTGGGCGAGCAGGTCCAGCCGATCCCACCCCCAGGCTGGGGCCGCCAGGGGCGTGGCTAGACCCAAGCCCGGGCCGGGAAGAGGGGCGGGGCTGACGCTCGGGGACGTGAGCCCCGGCCACATGGCGACCAGGGTCCCCAGGCACAATCCAGCTTGTCTCCTGGGAAGCAACCCACAGTCTTCACGCTCCCTCGGAAGACTGCTTTGGAGCGGCTGGACCCCCACGCGCGGCCCTCTTTGGGCTTAGCATCGGCCAGCAGGTCCAGCCGATCCCACCCCCGGGCTGGGGCCGCCAGGGGCGTGGCTAGACCCAAGCCCGGGCCGGGAAGAGGGGCGGGGCTGACGCTCGGGGACGTGAGCCCCGGCCACATGGCGGACGGGGTCCCCAGGCGCAATCCAGCTTGTCTCCTGGGAAGCAACCCACAGTCTTCACGCTCCCTCAGAAGACTGTTTCGTGGCGGCTGGACCCCCACCTGCGGCCCTCTTTGGGCTTAGTGTGGGCGAGCAGGTCCAGGCGATCCCACCCCCGGGCTGGGGCCGCCAGGGGCGTGGCTAGACCCAAGCCCGGGCCGGGAAGAGGGGCGGGGCTGACGCTCGGGGATTGAGCCCCGGCCACATGGCGGCCAGGGTCCCCAGGCTCAATCCAGCTTGTCTCCTGGGAAGCAACCCACAGTCTTCACGCTCCCTCAGAAGACTGTTTCAGGGCGGCTGGACCCCCACGCGCGGCCCTCTTTGGGCTTAGCGTGGCGAGCAGGTCCAGCCGATCCCACCCCCGGGCTGGGGCCGCCAGGGGCGTGGCTAGACCCAAGCCCGGGCCGGAAGAGGGGCGGGGCTGACGCTCGGGACGTGAGCCCCGGCCACATGGCGGCCAGGGTCCCCAGGCGCAATCCAGCTTGTCTCCTGGGAAGCAACCCACAGTCTTCACGCTCCCTCTGAAGACTGTTTCGGGGTTGCTGGACCCCCATGCGCGGCCCTCTTTGGGCTTAGTGTCGGCGAGCAGGTCCAGCCGATCCCACCCCCAGGCTGGGGCCGCCAGGGGCGTGGCTAGACCCAAGCCCGGGCCGGGAAGAGGGGCGGGGCTGACGCTCTTGGACGTGAGCCCCGGCAACATGGCGGCTCAGGGTCCCCAGGCACAATCCAGCTTGTCTCCTGGGAAGCCACCCACAGTCTTCACGCTCCCTCAGAAGACTGTTTTGGGGCGGCTGGACCCCCACGCGCGGCCCTCTTTGGGCTTAGCGTCGGCGAGCAGGTCCAGCCGATCCCACCCCCGGGCTGGGGCCGCCAGGGGCGTGGCTAGACCCAAGCCCGGGCCAGGAAGAGGGGCGGGGCTGACGCTCTGGGACGTGAGCCCCGGCCACATGGCGGCCAGAGTCCCCAGGCGCAATCCAGCTTGTCTCCTGGGAAGCAACCCACAGTCTTCACGCTCCCTCAGAAGACTGTTTCGGGCAGGTGGACCCCCACTGCGCGGCCCTCTTTGGGCTTAGCGTGGGCGAGCAGGTCCAGCCGATCCCACCCCCGGGCTGGGGCCGCCAGGGGCGTGGCTAGACCCAAGCCCGGGCCGGGAAGAGGGCGGGGCTGACGCTCGGGGACGTGAGCCCGGCCACATGGCGGCCGGGTCCCCAGGCGCAATCCAGCTTGTCTCCTGGGAAGCAACCCACAGTCTTCACGCTCCCTCGGAAGACTGTTTCAGGGCGGCTGGACCCCCACGCGCGGCCCTCTTTGGGCTTAGCGTGGGCGAGCAGGTCCAGCCGATCCCACCCCCGGGCTGGGGCCGCCAGGGGCGTGGCTAGACCCAAGCCCGGGCCGGGAAGAGGGGCGGGGCTGACGCTCTGGGACGTGAGCCCCGGCCACATGGCGGCCGGGGTCCCCAGGCGCAATCCAGCTTGTCTCCTGGGAAGCAACCCACAGTCTTCACGCTCCCTCGGAAAACAGTTTCATGGCGGTTGGACCCCCACGCGCGGCCCTCTTTGGGCTTAGCGTGGGCGAGCAGGTCCAGCCGATCCCACCCCCGGGCTGGGGCCGCCAGGGGCGTGGCTAGACCCAAGCCCGGGCCGGGAAGAGGGGCGGGGCTGACGCTCTGGGACGTGAGCCCCGGCCACATGGCGGCCGGGGTCCCCAGGCGCAATCCAGCTTGTCTCCTGGGAAGCAACCCACAGTCTTCACGCTCCCTCAGAAGACTGTTTCGTGGAGGCTGGACCCCTACGTGTGGCCCTCTTTGGGCTTAGCGTGGGCGAGCAGGTCCAGCGGATCCCACCCCCGGGCTGGGGCCGCCAGGGGCGTGGCTAGACCCAAGCCCGGGCCGGGAAGAGGGGCGGTGCTGACGCTCGGTGACATGAGCCCCGGCCACATGGCGGCCGGGGTCCTCAGGCGCAATCCAGCTTGTCTCTTGGGAAGCAACCCACAGTCTTCACGCTCCCTCGGAAGACTGTTTCGGGGAGGGTGCACTCCCATGTGGGGCCCTCTTTGGGCTTAGTGTGGGCGAGCAGGTCCAGCCGATCCCACCCCCGGGCTGGGGCCTCCAGGGGCGTGGCTATACCGAAGCCCGGGCCTGGAAGAGGGGCGGGGCTGACGCTCTTGGACGTGAGCCCCGGCCACATGGTGGCCGGGGTCCCCAGGCGCAATCCAGCTTGTCTCCTGGGAAGCAACCCACAGTCTTCACGGTCCCTCAGAAGACTGTTACAGGGCGGCTGGACCCCACGCGCGGCCCTCTTTGGGCTTAGCGTCGGCCAGCAGGTCCAGCCGATCCCACCCCCAGGCTGGGGCCGCCAGGGGCGTGGCTAGACCCAAGCCCGGGCCGGGAAGAGGGGCGGGGCTGATGCTCTTGGACGTGAGCCCCGGCCACATGGCTGTCAGTTTCCCCAGGTGCAATCCAGCTTGTCTCCTGGGAAGCAACCCACAGTCTTCACGCTCGCTCAGAAGACGGTTTTGGGGCGGCTGGACCCCCACGCGCGGCCCTCTTTGGGCTAAGCATCGGCGAGCAGATCCAGCCGATCCCACCCCCAGGCTGGGGCCGCCAGGGGCGTGGCTTGACCTAAGCCCGGGCCGGGAAGAGGGGCGGGGCTGATGCTCTTGGACGTGAGCCCCGGCCACATGGCTGTCAGTGTCCCCAGGCTCAATCCAGTTTGTCTCCTGGGAAGCAACCCACAGTCTTCACGCTCCCTCAGAAGACTGTTACAGGGCGGCTGGACCCCCATGCGCGGCCCTCTTTGGGCTTAGCGTGGGCGAGCAGATCCAGCCGATCCCACCCTGGGCTGGGGCCGCCAGGGGCGTGGCTAGACCCAAGCCCTGGCCGGGAAGAGGGGCGGGGCTGACTTTTGGGGACGTGAGACCCGGCCACATGGCGGCCAGGGTCCCCAGGCGCAATCCAGCTTGTCTCCTGGGAAGCAACCTAGTCTTCACGCTCCCTCAGAAGACTGTTTTGGGGCGGCTGGACCCCCACGCGCCGCCCTCTATGGGCTTAGTGTCGGCCAGCAGGTCCAGAGGATACCACCCCCGGGCTGGGGCCGCCAGGGGCGTGGCTAGACCCAAGCCCGGGCTGGGAAGAGGGGCGGGGCTGACGCTCGGGGACGTGAGCCCCGGCCACATGGCGGCCAGGGTCCCGAGGCGCAATCCAGCTTGTCTCCTGGGAAGCAACCCACAGTCTTCACGCTCCCTCGGGAAGACTGTTTTGGTGCGGCTGGACCCCCACTTGCGGCCCTCTTTGGGCTTAGTGTGGGCGAGCAGTTCCAGCCGATCCCACCCCCGGGCTTGGGCCGTCAGGGGCGTGGCTAGTCCCAAGCCCTGGCCGGGAAGAGGGGCGGGGCTGACGCTTGGGGACGTGAGTTCCGGCCACATGGAGGCCAGGGTCCTCAGGCGCAATCCAGCTTGTCTCCTGGGAAGCAACCCACAGTCTTCACGCTCCCTCGGAAGACTGTTTCGGGGCGGCTGGACCCCCATGCGCCACCCTCTTTGGTCTTAGCATCGGCCAGCAGGTCCAGCGGATCCCATCCCCGGGCTGGTGCCGCCAGGGGCGTGGCTAGAACCACGCCCGGGCCGGGAAGAGGGGCGGGGCTGACGCTCGGGCACGTGAGCCCCGGCCACATGGCGGCCAGGGTACCCAGGCGCAATCCAGCTTGTCTCCTGGGAAGCAACCCACAGTCTTCACGCTCCCTCAGAAGACTGTTTCGGGGAGGGTGCACCCCAACGCGCGTCCCTCTTAGGGCTTAGCGTGGGCGAGCAGGTCCAGAGGATCCCACCCCCGGGCTGGGGCCGCCAGGGGCGTGGCTAGAACCAAGCCCGGGCCTGGAAGAGGGCGGGGCTGACGCTCGGGGACGTGAGCCCCGGCCACATGGCGGCCAGGGTCCCCAGGCGCAATCCAGCTTGTCTCCTGGGAAGCAACCCACAATCTTCACGCTCCCTTGGAAGACTGCTTTGGGGCGGCTGGACCCCCACACGCGCCCTCTTTGGGCTTAGCGTGGGCGAGCAGGTCCAGCCGATCCCACCCCCGGGCTGGGGCCGCCAGGGGCGTGGCTAGACCCAAGCCCGGGCCGGGAAGAGGGGCGGGGCTGATGCTCTGGGACGTGAGCCCCGGCCACATGGCGGCCAGGGTACCCAGGCGCCATCCAGCTTGTCTCCTGGGAAGCAACCCACAGTCTTCACGCTCCCTCGGAAGACTGTTTCGGGGAGGGTGCACCCCCATGTGCGGCCCTCTTTGGTCTTAGCGTGGGCGAGCAGGTACAGCTGATCCCACCCCCAGGCTGGGGCCGTCAGGGGCGTGGCTAGACCCAAGCCCGGGCTGGGAAGAGGGTCGGGGCTGATGCTCTGGGACGTGAGCCCCGGCCACATGGCGGCCGGGGTCCCCAGGTGCATTCCAGCTTGTCTCCTGGGAAGCAACCCACAGTCTTCACGCTCCCTCAGAAGACTGTTTCGGGGCGGCTGGACCCCCATGCGCGGCCCTCTTTGGGCTTAGCATCGGCCAGCAGGTCCAGTGGATCCCACCCCCGGGCTGGGGCCGCCAGGGGCGTGGCTAGACCCAAGCCCGGCTGGGAAGAGGGGCTGTGCTGACGCTCGGGGACGTGAGCCCCGGCCACATGGCGGCCGGGGTCCTCAGGCGCAATCCAGCTTGTCTCTTGGGAAGCAACCCACAGTCTACACGCTCCCTCGGAAGACTGTTTCGGGGTGGCTGGACCACCTCGTGCGGCCCTCTTTGGGCTTAGTGTTGGCGAGCAGGTCCAGCCGATCCCACCCCCGGGCTGGGGCCACCAGGGGCGTGGCTAGACCCAAGCCCGGGCCGGGAAGAGGGGCGGGGCTGACGCTCTTGGACGTGAGCCCCGGCCACATGGCGGCCGGGGTCCCCAGGGGCATTTCAGCTTGTCTCCTGGGAAGCAACCCACAGTCTTCACGCTCCCTCGGAAGACTGTTTCGGGGCGGCTGGACCCCCATGCGCCACCCTCTTTGGGCTTAGCATCGGCCAGCAGGTCCAGCGGATCCCACCCCCGGGCTGGTGCCGCCAGGGGCGTGGCTAGACCCAAGCCCGGCTGGGAAGAGGGGCGGGGCTGACGCTCGGGCACGTGAGCCCCGGCCACATGGCGGCCAGGGTACCCAGGCGCAATCCAGCTTGTCTCCTGGGAAGCAACCCACAGTCTTCACGCTCCCTCAGAAGACTGTTTCGGGGAGGGTGCACCCCAACGCGCGTCCCTCTTAGGGCTTAGCGTGGGCGAGCAGGTCCAGCCGATCCCACCCCCGGGCTGGGCCTGTTAGGGGCGTGGCTAGACCCAAGCCCGGGCCTGGAAGAGGGCGGGGCTGACGCTCGGGGACGTGAGCCCCGGCCACATGGCGGCCGGGGTCCCCAGGCGCAATCCAGCTTGTCTCCTGGGAAGCAACCCACAATCTTCACGCTCCCTTGGAAGACTGCTTTGGGGCGGCTGGACCCCCACGCGCGGCCCTCTTTGGGCTTAGCGTGGGCGAGCAGGTCCAGCCGATCCCACCCCCGGGCTGGGGCCACCAGGGGCGTGGCTAGACCCAAGCCCGGGCCGGGAAGAGGGGCGGGGCTGACGCTTGGGGACGTGAGCCCCGGCCACATGGAGGCCAGTGTCCTCAGGCGCAATCCAGCTTGTCTCCTGGGAAGCAACCCAGAGTCTTCACGCTCCCTCAGAAGACAGTTTTGGTGCGGCTGGACCCCCACTTGCGGCCCTCTTTGGCCTTAGTGTCGGCCAGCAGGTCCAGTGGATCCCACCCCCGGGCTGGGGCCGCCAGGGGCCTGGCTAGACCCAAGCCCGGCTGGGAAGAGGGGCTGTGCTGACGCTCGGGGACGTGAGCCCCGGCCA
Source organism: Ochotona curzoniae (assembly GCF_017591425.1). Taxonomy (NCBI): domain Eukaryota; kingdom Metazoa; phylum Chordata; class Mammalia; order Lagomorpha; family Ochotonidae; genus Ochotona; species Ochotona curzoniae. Next base: position 12,629 of record NW_024465973.1, on the reverse strand, counting down.
CATGGCGGCCGGGGTCCTCAGGCGCAATCCAGCTTGTCTCTTGGGAAGCAACCCACAGTCTACACGCTCCCTCGGAAGACTGTTTCGGGGTGGCTGGACCACCTCGTGCGGCCCTCTTTGGGCTTAGTGTTGGCGAGCAGGTCCAGCCGATCCCACCCCCGGGCTGGGGCCGCCAGTGGCGTAGCTAGACCCAAGCCCGGGCCGGGAAGAGGGCGGGGCTGACGCTCGGGGACGTGAGCCCCGGCCACATGGCGGCCAGGGTCCCCAGGCGCAATCCAGCTTGTCTCCTGGGAAGCAACCCACAGTCTTCACGCTCCCTCTGAAGACAATTTCATTGCGGCTGGACCCCACGCGCCGCCCTCCTTGGGCTTAGCATGGGCGAGCAGGTCCAGCCAATCCCACCCCCGGGATGGGTCCGCCAGGGGCGTGGCTAGACCCAAGCCCGGGCCGGGAAGAGGGGCGGGGCTGACGCTCTGGGACGTGAGCCCCGGCCACATGGCGGCTGGGGTCCCCAGGCGCAATCCAGCTTGTCTCCTGGGAAGCAACCCACAGTCTTCACGCTCCCTCAGAAGACTGTTTCAGGGCGGCTGGACCCCCATGCGCGGCCCTCTTTATGCTTAGCTTGGGCAAGCAGGTCCAGCCGATCCCACCCCCGGGCTGTGTCCGCCAGGGGCGTGGCTAGACCCAAGCCCGGGCCGGGAAGAGGGGCGGGGCTGACGCTTGTGGACATGAGCCCCGGCCACATGGCGGCCGGGGTCCCCAGGCGCAATCCAGCTTGTCTCCTGGGAAGCAACCCACAGTCTTCACGCTCCCTCGGAAGACTGTTTCTGGGTGGCTGGAACCCCACACGCCGCCCTCTTTGGGCTTAGCGTCGGCAAGCAGGTACAGAGGATCCCACCCCCGGGCTGGGGCTGCCAGGGGCGTGGCTAGACCCAAGCCCGGGATTGGAAGAGGGTCGGGGCTGATGCTCGGGGACGTGAGCCCCGGTCACATGGCGGCCGGGGTCCCCAGGCGCAATCCAGCTTGTCTCTTGGGAAGCAACCCACAGTCTTCACGCTCCCTCGGAAGGCTGTTTCGGGGCGGCTGGACCCCCATGTGCGGCCCTCTTTGGGCTTAGCGTCGGCAAGCAGGTCCAGCCGATCCCACCCCCGGGCTGGGGCCGTCAGGGGCGTGGATAGACCCAAGCCTGGGCCTGGAAGAGTGCGGGGCTGACGCTCGGGGACGTGAGCCCCGGCCACATGGCGGCCAGGGTCCCCAGGCGCAGTCCAGCTTGTCTCCTGGGAAGCAACCCACAGTCTTCACCCTCCCTCGGAAGACTGTTTTGGGGCGGCTGGACCCCCACGCGCAGCCCACTTTGGGCTTAGCGTGGGCGAGCAGGTCCATCTGATTCCACCCCCGGGCTGGGGCCGCCAGGGGTGTGGCTAGACCCAAGCCCGGGCCGGGAAGAGGGGCGGGGCTGACGCTCTTAGACCTGAGCCCCCGGACACATGGCGGCTGGGGAACCCAGGCGCAATCCAGCTTGTCTTCTGGGAAGCAACCCACAGTCTTCACGCTCCCTCAGAAGACTGTTTCGTGGAGGCTGGACCCCTACGTGCGGCCCTCTTTGGGCTTAGCATGGGCGAGCAGGTCCAGCCGATCCCACCCCCGGGCTGGGGCCGCCAGGGGCGTGGCTAGACCCAAGCCCGGGCCGGGAAGAGGGGCGGGGCTGACGTTCGGGGATTGCGCCCCGGCCACATGGCGGCCAGTGTCCCCAGGCGCAATCCATCTTGTCTCCTGGGAAGCCACCCACAGTCTTCACGCTCCCTCAGAAGACTGTTTTGGGGCGGCTGGACCCCCACGCGCCGCCCTCTTTGGGCTTAGCGTCGGCAAGCAGGTCCAGCCGATCCCACCCCAGGGCTGGGGCCGCCAGGGGCGTGGCTAGACCCAAGCCCGGGCCAGGAAGAGGGGCGGGGCTGACGCTCTGGGACGTGAGCCCCGGCCACATGGCGGCCGGGGTCCCCAGGTGCAATCCACCTTGTCTCCTGGGAAGCAACCCACAGTCTTCACGCTCCCTCGGAAAACAATTTCATGGCAGTTGGACCCCCACTCACGGCCCTCTTTGGGCTTAGCGTGGGCGAGCAGGTCCAGCCGAACCCACCCCCGGGCTGGGGCCGCCAGGGGCGTGGCTAGACCCAAGCCCGGGCCGGGAAGAGGGGCGGGGCTGACGCTCGGGGACGTGAGCCCCGGCCACATGGCGGCCGGGGTCCCAAGTGCAATCCAGCTTGTCTCTTGGGAAGCCACCCACAGTCTTCACGCTCCCTCAGAAGACTGTTTTGGGGCGGCTGGTCCCCCACGCGCGGCCCTCTTTGGGCTTAGCGTGGGCGAGCAGGTACAGCCGATCCCACCCCCGGGCTGGGGCTGCCAGGGGCGTGGCTAGACCCAAGCCCGGGCCGGGAAGAGGGGCGGGGCTGATGCTCGGGGACGTGAGCCCCGGCCACATGGCGGCCAGGGTCCCCAGGCGCAATCCAGCTTGTCTCCTGGGAAGCAACCCACAGTCTTCATGCTCCCTCAGAAGACTGTTTTGGGGCGGCTGGACCCCCACGTGCGGCCCCTTTGGGCTTAGTGTCGGCGAGCAGGTCCAGCCGATCCCACCCCCCGGCTGGGGCCGCCAGGGGCGTGGCTAGACCCAAGCCCGGGCCGGGAAGAGGGGCGGGGCTGACGCTCTGGGACGTGAGCACCGGCCACATGGGGGTCAGGTTCCCCAGGCGCAATCCAGCTTGTCTCCTGGGAAGCAACCCACAGTCTTCACGCTCGCTCAGAAGACGGTTTTGGGGCGGCTGGACCCCCACGCGCGGCCCTCTTTGGGCTAAGCATCGGCGAGCAGATCCAGCCGATCCCACCCCCAGGCTGGGGCCGCCAGGGGCGTGGCTTGACCTAAGCCCGGGCCGGGAAGAGGGGCGGGGCTGATGCTCTTGGACGTGAGCCCCGGCCACATGGCTGTCAGTGTCCCCAGGCTCAATCCAGTTTGTCTCCTGGGAAGCAACCCACAGTCTTCACGCTCCCTCAGAAGACTGTTACAGGGCGGCTGGACCCCCATGCGCGGCCCTCTTTGGGCTTAGCGTGGGCGAGCAGATCCAGCCGATCCCACCCTGGGCTGGGGCCGCCAGGGGCGTGGCTAGACCCAAGCCCTGGCCGGGAAGAGGGGCGGGGCTGACTTTTGGGGACGTGAGACCCGGCCACATGGCGGCCGGGGTCCCCAGGCGCAATCCAGCTTGTCTCCTGGGAAGCAACCCAGTCTTCACGCTCCCTCAGAAGACTGTTTTGGGGCGGCTGGACCCCCACGCGGGGCCCTCTTTGGGCTTAGTGTCGGCCAGCAGGTCCAGAGGATCCCACCCCCGGGCTGGGGCCGCCAGGGGCGTGGCTAGACCCAAGCCCGGGCTGGGAAGAGGGGCGGGGCTGACGCTCGGGGACGTGAGCCCCGGCCACATGGCGGCCAGGGTCCCCAGGCGCAATCCAGCTTGTCTCCTGGGAAGCAACCCACAGTCTTCATGCTCCCTCAGAAGACTGTTTTGGGGCGGCTGGACCCCCACGCGCGGCCCTCTTTGGGCTTAGTGTCGGCGAGCAGGTCCAGCCGATCCCACCCCCGGGCTGGGGCCGCCAGGGGCGTGGCTAGACCCAAGTCCGGGCCGGGAAGAGGGGCGGGGCTGACGCTCTTGGACGTGAGCACCAGCCACATGGCGGCCAGGGTCCCGAGGCGCAATCCAGCTTGTCTCCTGGGAAGCAACCCACAGTCTTCACGCTCCCTCGGGAAGACTGTTTTGGTGCGGCTGGACCCCCACTTGCGGCCCTCTTTGGGCTTAGTGTGGGCGAGCAGTTCCAGCCGATCCCACCCCCAGGCTGGGGCCGTCAGGGGCGTGGCTAGACCCAAGCCCTGGCCGGGAAGAGGGGCGGGGCTGATGCTCTGGGACGTGAGCCCCGGCCACATGGCGGCCGGGGTCCCCAGGTGCATTCCAGCTTGTCTCCTGGGAAGCAACCCACAGTCTTCACGCTCCCTCAGAAGACTGTTTCGGGGCGGCTGGACCCCCATGCGCGGCCCTCTTTGGGCTTAGCATCGGCCAGCAGGTCCAGTGGATCCCACCCCCGGGCTAGGGCCGCCAGGGGCGTGGCTAGACCCAAGCCCGGCTGGGAAGAGGGGCTGTGCTGACGCTCGGGGACGTGAGCCCCGGCCACATGGCGGCCGGGGTCCTCAGGCGCAATCCAGCTTGTCTCTTGGGAAGCAACCCACAGTCTACACGCTCCCTCGGAAGACTGTTTCGGGGTGGCTGGACCACCTCGTGCGGCCCTCTTTGGGCTTAGTGTTGGCGAGCAGGTCCAGCCGATCCCACCCCCGGGCTGGGGCCACCAGGGGCGTGGCTAGACCCAAGCCCGGGCCGGGAAGAGGGGCGGCGCTGACGCTTGGGGACGTGAGCCCCCGGCCACATGGCGGCCGGGGTCCCCAGGGGCATTTCAGCTTGTCTCCTGGGAAGCAACCCACAGTCTTCACGCTCCCTCGGAAGACTGTTTCGGGGCGGCTGGACCCCCATGCGCCACCCTCTTTGGGCTTAGCATCGGCCAGCAGGTCCAGCCGATCCCACCCCCGGGCTGGGGCCGCCAGGGGCGTGGCTAGACCCAAGCCCGGGCTGGGAAGAGGGGCGGGGCTGACGCTCGGGCACGTGAGCCCCGGCCACATGGTGGCCAGGGTACCCAGGCGCAATCCAGCTTGTCTCCTGGGAAGCAACCCACAGTCTTCACGCTCCCTCAGAAGACTGTTTCTGTGTGGCTGGACCCCCACGCGCGTCCCTCTTAGGGCTTAGCGTGGGCGAGCAGGTCCAGCCGATCCCACCCCCGGGCTGGGCCTGTTAGGGGCGTGGCTAGACCCAAGCCCGGGCCTGGAAGAGGGCGGGGCTGACGCTCGGGGACGTGAGCCCCGGCCACATGGCGGCCGGGGTCCCCAGGCGCAATCCAGCTTGTCTCCTGGGAAGCAACCCACAATCTTCACGCTCCCTTGGAAGACTGCTTTGGGGCGGCTGGACCCCCACGCGCGGCCCTCTTTGGGCTTAGCGTGGGCGAGCAGGTCCAGCCGATCCCACCCCCGGGCTGGGGCCACCAGGGGCGTGGCTAGACCCAAGCCCGGGCCGGGAAGAGGGGCGGGGCTGACGCTTGGGACGTGAGCCCCGGCCACATGGAGGCCAGTGTCCTCAGGCGCAATCCAGCTTGTCTCCTGGGAAGCAACCCACAGTCTTCACGCTCCCTCAGAAGACTGTTTCGTGGAGGCTGGACCCCTACGTGCGGCCCTCTTTGGGCTTAGCATGGGCGAGCAGGTCCAGCCGATCCCACCCCCGGGCTGGGGCCGCCAGGGGCGTGGCTAGACCCAAGCCCGGGCCGGGAAGAGGGGCGGGGCTGACGTTCGGGGATTGCGCCCCGGCCACATGGCGGCCAGTGTCCCCAGGCGCAATCCATCTTGTCTCCTGGGAAGCCACCCACAGTCTTCACGCTCCCTCAGAAGACTGTTTTGGGGCGGCTGGACCCCCACGCGCCGCCCTCTTTGGGCTTAGTGTCGGCAAGCAGGTACAGAGGATCCCACCCCCGGGCTGGGGCCGCCAGGGGCGTGGCTAGACCCAAGCCCGGGCCAGGAAGAGGGGCGGGGCTGACGCTCTGGGACGTGAGCCCCGGCCACATGGCGGCCGGGGTCCCCAGGTGCAATCCACCTTGTCTCCTGGGAAGCAACCCACAGTCTTCACGCTCCCTCGGAAAACAATTTCATGGCAGTTGGACCCCCACTCACGGCCCTCTTTGGGCTTAGCGTGGGCGAGCAGGTCCAGCCGAACCCACCCCCGGGCTGGGGCCGCCAGGGGCGTGGCTAGACCCAAGCCCGGGCCGGGAAGAGAGGCGGGGCTGAAGCTCGGGGACGTGAGCCCCGGCCACATGGCGGCCGGAGTCCCCAGGCGCAATCCAGCTTGTCTCCTGGGAAGCAACCCACAGTCTTCACGCTCCCTCGGAAGACAGTTTCATGGGGTGTGGACCTCCACGCGCGGCCCTCTTTGGGCTTAGCGTGGGCGAGCAGGTCCAGCGGATCCCACCCCCGGGCTGGGGCCGCCAGGGGCGTGGCTAGACCCAAGCCCGGGCCGGGAAGAGGGGCGGGGCTGACGCTCGGGGACGTGAGCCCCGGCCACATGGCGGCCGGGGTCCCAAGTGCAATCCAGCTTGTCTCTTGGGAAGCCACCCACAGTCTTCACGCTCCCTCAGAAGACTGTTTTGGGGCGGCTGGTCCCCCACGCGCGGCCCTCTTTGGGCTTAGCGTGGGCGAGCAGGTCCAGCCGATCCCACCCCCGGGCTGGGGCTGCCAGGGGCGTGGCTAGACCCAAGCCCGGGCCGGGAAGAGGGGCGGGGCTGATGCTCGGGGACGTGAGCCCCGGCCACATGGCGGCCAGGGTCCCCAGGCGCAATCCAGCTTGTCTCCTGGGAAGCAACCCACAGTCTTCATGCTCCCTCAGAAGACTGTTTTGGGGCGGCTGGACCCCCACGTGCGGCCCCTTTGGGCTTAGTGTCGGCGAGCAGGTCCAGCCGATCCCACCCCCGGGCTGGGGCCGCCAGGGGCATGGCTAGACCCAAGCCCGGGCCGGGAAGAGGGGCGGGGCTGACGCTCTTGGACGTGAGCACCGGCCACATGGGGGTCAGGTTCCCCAGGCGCAATCCAGCTTGTCTCCTGGGAAGCAACCCACAGTCTTCACGCTCCCTCAGAAGACTGTTTCGTGGAGGCTGGACCCCTACGTGCGGCCCTCTTTGGGCTTAGCGTGGGCAAGCAGGTCCAGCCGATCCCACCCCCGGGCTGGGGCCGCCAGGGGCGTGGCTAGACCCAAGCCCGGGCCGGGAAGAGGGGCGGGGCTGACGTTCGGGGATTGAGCCCCGGCCACATGGCGGCCAGGGTCCCGAGGCGCAATCAAGCTTGTCTCCTGGGAAGCAACCCACAGTCTTCACGCTCCCTCAGAAGACTGTTTCGGGGAGGGTGCACCCCCATGCGCGTTGACCTCTTTGGGCTTAGCGTCGGCGAGCAGGTACAGAGGATCCCACACCCGGGCTGGGGCCATCAGGGGCGTGGCTAGACCCAAGCCCGGGCCTGGAAGAGGGCGGGGCTGACGCTCGGGAACGTGTGCCACTGCCACATGGCGGCCAAGGTCCCCAGGCGCAATCCAGCTTGTCTCTTGGGAAGCAACCCACAGTCTTCATGCTCCCTCAGAAGACTGTTTCGGGGCGGCTGGATCCCCACGTGCTGCCCTCTTTGGGCTTAGCGTTGGCGAGCAGGTCCAGGCGATCCCACCCCCGGGCTGGGGCCACCAGGGGCGTGGCTAGACCCAAGCCCGGGCCGGGAAGAGGGGCGGGGCTGATGCTCGGGGACGTGAGCCCCGGCCACATGGCGGCCAGGGTCCCCAGGCGCAATCCAGCTTGTCTCTTGGAAGCAACCCACAGTCTTCATGCTCCCTCAGAAAACTGTTTTGGGGCGGCTGGAGCCTCACGTGCGGCCCTCTTTGGGCTTAGTGTCGGCGAGCAGGTCCAGCCGATCCCACCCCCGGGCTGGGGCCGCCAGGGGCGTGGCTAGACCCAAGCCCGGGCCAGGAAGAGGGGCGGGGCTGATGCTCTTGGAGGTGAGCCCCGGCCACATGGCGGCCGGGGTCCCCAGGTGCAATCCAGCTTGTCTCCTGGGAAGCAACCCACAGTCTTCACGCTCCCTCGGAAAACAATTTCATGGCGGTTGGACCCCCACGCGCGGCCCTCTTTGGGCTTAGCCTTGGCGAGCAGGTCCATCTGATCCCACCCCAGGGCTGGGGCCGCCAGGGGCGTGGCTAGACCCAAGCCCGGACCGGGAAGATGGGCGGGGCTGACGCTCTTGGACGTGAGCCCCGGCCACATGGCGTCCAGGGTCCCCAGGCGCAATCCAGCTTGTCTCCTGGGAAGCAACCCACAATCTTCACGCTCCCTCTGAAGTCTGTTTCGGGGTTGCTGGACCCCAATGCGGGGCCCTCTTTGGGCTTAGTGTCGGCGAGCAGGTCCAGCCGATCCCACCCCCGGGCTGGGGCCGCCAGGGGCGTGGCTTGACCTAAGCCCGGGCCGGGAAGAGGGGCGGGGCTGATGCTCTTGGACGTGAGCCCCGGCCACATGGCGGCCGGGGTCCCAAGGTGCAATCCAGCTTGTCTCCTGGGAAGCAACCCACAGTCTTCACGCTCGCTCAGAAGACTGTTTCGGGACGGCTGGACCCCCACGAGCCGCCCTCTTTGGGCTTAGCGTGGGCAAGCAGGTCCAACCGATCCCACCCCCGGGCTGGGGCCGTCAGGGGCGTGGCTAGACCCAAGCCCGGGCCGGGAAGAGGGGCGGGGCTGACGCTCGGGGACGTGAGCCCCGGCCACATGGCGGCCGGGGTCCCCAGGTGCAATCCAGCTTGTCTCCTGGGAAGCAACCCACAGTCTTCACGCTCCCTCGGAAGACTGTTTCGGGGCGGCTGGACCCCCACTCGCGGCCCTCTTAGGGCTTAGCGTCGGCGAGCAGGTCCAGCCGATCCCACCCCCGGGCTGGGGCCGCCAGGGGCGTGGCTAGAACCACGCCCGGGCCGGGAAGAGGGGCGGGGCTGACGCTCGGGGATTGAGCCCCGGCCACATGGCGGCCAGGGTCCCCTGGCCCAATCAAGCTTGTCTCCTGGGAAGCCACCCACAGTCTTCACGCTCCCTCAGAAGACTGTTTCGGGGGGTGCACCCCCATGCGCGGCCCTCTTTGGGCTTAGCGTCGGCGAGCAGGTCCAGCGGATCCCACCCCCGGGCTGGGGCCGCCAGGGGCGTGGCTAGACCCAAGCCCGGGCAGGGAAGAGGGGCGGGGCTGACGCTCGGGGACGTGAGCCCCGGCCACATGGCGGCCGGGGTCCCAGGCGCAATCCAGCTTGTCTCTTGGGAAGCAACCCACAGTCTTCACGCTCCCTCGGAAGACTGTTTCTGGGCGGCTGGACCCCCACGCGCGGCCCTCTTTGGGCTTAGCGTGGGCGAGCAGGTCCAGCCGATCCCACCCCCGGGCTGGGGCCGCCAGGGGCGTGGTTAGACCCAAGCCCGGGCCGGGAAGAGGGGCGGGGCTGACGCTCTGGGACCTGAGCCCCGGCCACATGGCGGCCGGGGTCCCCAGGGCAATCCAGCTTGTCTCCTGGGAAGCAACCCACAGTCTTCACGCTCCCTCGGAAGACTGTTTCGGGCGGCTGGACCCCCACGCGCGGCCCTCTTTGGGCTTAGCGTCGGCGAGCAGGTCCAGCCGATCCCACCCCCGGGCTGGGGCCGCCAGGGGCGTGGCTAGACCCAAGCCCGGGCCGGGAAGAGGGGCGGGGCTGACGCTCGGGACGTGAGCCCCGGCCACATGGCGGCCAGGGTCCCCAGGCGCAATCCAGCTTGTCTCCTGGGAAGCAACCCACAGTCTTCACGCTCCCTCAGAAGACTGTTTCGTGGAGGCTGGACCCCTACGTGCGGCCCTCTTTGGGCTTAGCGTGGGCAAGCAGGTCCAGCCGATCCCACCCCCGGGCTGGGGCCGCCAGGGGCGTGGCTAGACCCAAGCCCGGGCCGGGAAGAGGGGCGGGGCTGACGTTCGGGGATTGAGCCCCGGCCACATGGCGGCCAGGGTCCCCAGGCGCAATCAAGCTTGTCTCCTGGGAAGCAACCCACAGTCTTCACGCTCCCTCAGAAGACTGTTTCGGGGAGGGTGCACCCCCATGCGCGTGACCTCTTTGGGCTTAGCGTCGGCAAGCAGGTACAGAGGATCCCACCCCCGGGCTGGGGCCGTCAGGGGCGTGGCTAGACCCAAGCCCGGGCCTGGAAGAGGGCGGGGCTGACGCTCGGGAACGTGTGCCACTGCCACATGGCGGCCAAGGTCCCCAGGCGCAATCCAGCTTGTCTCCTGGGAAGCAACCCACAGTCTTCATGCTCCCTCAGAAGACTGTTTCGGGGCGGCTGGATCCCCACGTGCTGCCCTCTTTGGGCTTAGCGTTGGCGAGCAGGTCCAGGCGATCCCACCCCCGGGCTGGGGCCACCAGGGGCGTGGCTAGACCCAAGCCCGGGCCGGGAAGAGGGGCGGGGCTGATGCTCGGGGACGTGAGCCCCGGCCACATGGCGGCCAGGGTCCCCAGGCGCAATCCAGCTTGTCTCTTGGAAGCAACCCACAGTCTTCATGCTCCCTCAGAAAACTGTTTTGGGGCGGCTGGAGCCTCACGTGCGGCCCTCTTTGGGCTTAGTGTCGGCGAGCAGGTCCAGCCGATCCCACCCCCGGGCTGGGGCCGCCAGGGGCGTGGCTAGACCCAAGCCCGGGCCAGGAAGAGGGGCGGGGCTGATGCTCTTGGAGGTGAGCCCCGGCCACATGGCGGCCGGGGTCCCCAGGTGCAATCCAGCTTGTCTCCTGGGAAGCAACCCACAGTCTTCACGCTCCCTCGGAAAACAATTTCATGGCGGTTGGACCCCCACGCGCGGCCCTCTTTGGGCTTAGCATCGGCGAGCAGGTCCAGCCGATCCCACCCTGGGCTGGGGCCGCCAGGGGCGTGGCTAGACCCAAGCCCGGACCGGGAAGATGGGCGGGGCTGACGCTCTTGGACGTGAGCCCCGGCCACATGGCGTCCAGGGTCCCCAGGCGCAATCCAGCTTGTCTCCTGGGAAGCAACCCACAATCTTCACGCTCCCTCTGAAGTCTGTTTCGGGGTTGCTGGACCCCAATGCGGGGCCCTCTTTGGGCTTAGTGTCGGCGAGCAGGTCCAGCCGATCCCACCCCCGGGCTGGGGCCGCCAGGGGCGTGGCTTGACCTAAGCCCGGGCCGGGAAGAGGGGCGGGGCTGATGCTCTTGGACGTGAGCCCCGGCCACATGGCGGCCGGGGTCCCAAGGTGCAATCCAGCTTGTCTCCTGGGAAGCAACCCACAGTCTTCACGCTCGCTCAGAAGACTGTTTCGGGACGGCTGGACCCCCACGAGCCGCCCTCTTTGGGCTTAGCGTGGGCAAGCAGGTCCAACCGATCCCACCCCCGGGCTGGGGCCGTCAGGGGCGTGGCTAGACCCAAGCCCGGGCCGGGAAGAGGGGCGGGGCTGACGCTCGGGGACGTGAGCCCCGGCCACATGGCGGCCGGGGTCCCCAGGTGCAATCCAGCTTGTCTCCTGGGAAGCAACCCACAGTCTTCACGCTCCCTCGGAAGACTGTTTCGGGGCGGCTGGACCCCCACGTCGCGGCCCTCTTAGGGCTTAGCGTCGGCGAGCAGGTCCAGCCGATCCCACCCCCGGGCTGGGGCCGCCAGGGGCGTGGCTAGAACCACGCCCGGGCCGGGAAGAGGGGCGGGGCTGACGCTCGGGGATTGAGCCCCGGCCACATGGCGGCCAGGGTCCCCTGGCCCAATCAAGCTTGTCTCCTGGGAAGCCACCCACAGTCTTCACGCTCCCTCAGAAGACTGTTTCGGGGAGGGTGCACCCCCATGCGCGGCCCTCTTTGGGCTTAGCGTCGGCAAGCAGGTCCAGCGGATCCCAACCCCGGGCTGGGGCCGTCAGGGGCGTGGCTAGACCCAAGCCCGGGCAAGGAAGAGGGGCGGGGCTGACGCTCGGGGACGTGAGCCCCGGCCACATGGCGTCCAGGGTCCCCAGCCGCAATCCAGCTTGTCTCCTGGGAAGCAACCCACAGTCTTCACGCTCCCTCTGAAGTCTGTTTCGGGGTGCTGGACCCCCATGCGGGCCCTCTTTGGTCTTAGCGTGGGCGAGCAGGTCCAGCCGATCCCACCCCCGGGCTGGGGCCGCCAGGGGCGTGGCTTGACCTAAGCCCGGGCTGGGAAGAGGGGCGGGGCTGATGCTCTTGGACGTGAGCCCCGGCCACATGGCTGTCAGTGTCCCCAGGAGCAATCCAGCTTGTCTCCTGGGAAGCAACCCACAGTCTTCAGGCTCCCTCAGAAGACTGTTTCGGGACGGCTGGACCCCCACGCACGGCCCTCTATGGGCTTAGCGTGGGCGAGCAGGTCGAGAGGATCCCACCCCCGGGCTGGGGCCGCCAGGGGCGTGGCTAGACCCAAGCCCGGGCCGGGAAGAGGGTCGGGGCTGACGCTCGGGCACGTGAGCCCCGGCAACATGGCGGCCAGCGTCCTCAGGCGCAATCCAGCTTGTCTCCTGGGAAGCAACCCACAGTCTTCAGGCTCCCTCGGAAGACAGTGTCATGGCGGCTGGACCTCCACGTGCGGCCCTCTTTGGGCTTAGCATCGGCGAGCAGTTCCATCTGATCACACCCCCGGGCTGGGGCCGACAGGGGCGTGGCTAGACCCAAGCCCTGGCCGGGAAGAGGGGCGGTGCTGACGCTCGGTGACGTGAGCCCCGGCCACATGGCGGCCGGGGTCCTCAGGCGCAATCCAGCTTGTCTCCTGGGAAGCAACCCACAGTCTTCACGCTCCCTCAGAAGACTGTTTCGTGGCGGCTGGACCCCTACGTGCGGCCCTCTTTGGGCTTAGCGTGGGCGAGCAGGTCCAGGCGATCCCACCCCCGGGCTGGGGCCGCCAGGGGCGTGGCTAGACCCAAGCCCGGGCCGGGAAGAGGGGCGGGGCTGACGCTCGGGGATTGAGCCCCGGCCACATGGCG
>NW_024465972.1:0-127402 GCF_017591425.1 Ochotona curzoniae | reverse complement strand
CTACAGTTTGGTTTTACTTATTGCACTTCATACATGGCTCTTTGCTTGTAGCCTATTGTGCCACTCTGTCCAGTGAATTCCAGGTCTGGGTTCTTATGTTAGATTTCCACCATGGTATCCATAGCCTCAGCTGGCTCACCACACTCCACCTCCTGTGACACTGCTGAGGGTTCACCATTGTTTTTACAACCTTTCTACCACTTCTGGTTGGAGCAGGTCCCAGGCTTAGGGAGAAACTAGGAGTCCTCTATAGCTAAGTTGTTGTTGGTGCTGATCTTGCTGGAATCTGTTGGCCATTATGTCTGGGGACCTCACAGATGTATTCTGACTCATATGAAGCCATAGTTGGTACTATTTTCCTGTGGGACCAGTGCAATGCACTGAACCCAGTGACTTCTTGCTGAGTTCAGTGCATGTACAACTCAGTGTTGTCCCCTGCAGTCTTAAATTCTTTGCCACGATGTAAGAAATGGCACCTGATGTGCCATTGCTAGAGTTCTTGATCTGTTTGCCATCAGGTCTGAGGGCTACCCAGATCTCTCTTGAGTGGAACCTGTAGAATTCCACATTGTAGTTCACTGAGTCAGAAATGAGTTCACTCCCAGCTCAGTGCATGGGCAATCCTGCCCCATAGCCTTTGCCTCCATAAACAAAATAGTGCCCAATTTGGCTCTAGGAGGTGGACTGGGTTATGACATCCACCCTGTTCCCATACTGCCCATCTGGGACCTGCCACTCTGTCCCTGCTCCTGCTCAAATCAAACACCAGCAGGATGGGTTGCTCTTTGTCTGGGTTCACCTCTGCAGCTCCAACAGTTCTAGCTGCTGGTGGAATTCAGGTCGCTGTTTGCTGAATGCTATTGGGGTATTAGTCACTGCAACACCACACCATTGTGTCCACTGCTTTCCTGTGTCTGCCTGTCTCCAGGTACCTCTCCGCTGTTGTTCTGTCCTCTTCTGTTTCACAGAATGTGCCTTCTCTGCTTCACACTGGCTAATATTTCTCCATCTGTTTAAACATGTCCTTACCCTATTCCGCCATCTTGATTCTTGAGGAAATGATTGCAAGCTTATTTTTGGCAATCTACACCAATGGTGTGGGCCCTGGTTTGTGGTTTTCAGAACACAGCCTGCGTTCTCTTCTTGTCCCTCTCTCCTTCCCATCACGCATGATCTGCATCACTGAATCCTCTGCTGTTCTAGCTTTTTTCTTCCTTAAAACTTCCCTGTTTTTCTTGAAACTGTCACTAAATCAGGTGAGAAATGTCATAGATTTCAAAGTAGTTTTATGGAAAAGGCCCAAATGACATCAAGTGGAAGGAAGTGCTCTGGCTTTCTAATGACCCTTAAGCATTTCCGCAAAACAAATATTGTGACACATGGTGGCATATGACAACACCCAAGAAATCTGCTTTGTCTAGAGTCCCCTCCCCCCAATATCTTCCTACAGATAAACCCTTTTTTATTGTCTTCCATTCAAACTCAAAAGCACTCAAGCTAACCACTATAGCTCAAAAAAGAAAAGGAGAGAAGGAGCAAAGTGCACAGACCCAGATGGCCTAGGGAGCAACAGACTCCTCCTTATGTAGCATTTTGTTTCTGGTGTGAGGTTGGTCACAATGGAAACAATACAGCAACATTTTTTTCAATACCCTCAGTCACAAACGCCCCAGGACACTATCACAGATACTGCATAGGCTTCTTTCTGTGTGTGCAGCAGAATGAAAACATGACAGTATTCTATGAGGTGAGAAGAAAGGGAATATGTTGAGCAAAAAAGGAAAAGATGCCAATTCATAAAATGTTCAAATTGAAATGAATCACTATGATCAGAATCCTGTGAATTTACAGGTCAAAATTACATTTCAGCCAGAATTTTTCTCAAAAACAGGTGTATTTCTGGTGAAGGGTCCATTTCCTTGAGAGATGACACTACCACAATGCAAGCCAAGGAGAGCACAGTTCTGACTGTACGATGTGAGAAATGGATAGCTATATATACCAATATTACCTTGGCTAACAGACTTCCTCCTGCCATAGGACTGTGAGACAAGTTAGGACTACAAAGATAGAAACACAGGCAAACAGGAGCTGTTCGGTGACACTAAAGGAATCTGGATCTCTAATTTGTATTGTGAATAGTACTTTTTGAGATTTTGCTTTCCACTTGTACTTGCACAAGTGAATGGGCACAATGAGGTATATCCTAATCCAGAGCAGCTCACACAGTACTCAATAAATAGCAACCAAAATATGATGGAATACTGCACACCACAGACTGATTCTGTGACTTTTATTGAAAAAGACATGTTAGGCAGATGCCTTTTAGCACAGCAAAATTAACCTAGTGCTCAGTTCAAGGAGGCAGCTTGAGGAGGCAGTGCTGACAAGAGGGAGAACTGAAATGTCTCTGCAAACCTTCTCAGCATCACAAAATGAAGAGCAAAATGGTTCTCATGTTGGTGGTTATAAAGAGGATGGAAACTCAAGCATTTGTGGAAATGACAATAATACATACGGTTTTATTTAAATATATGTGTATTTAAAATTATATATATAATTATTTATGTATATTATAATTATATATAATATATTTATTATATATAAGTATATACATATATAATATTCATATATTATACATTTATATTTATTATATGTATATATTATATTTATATTTAATATAGAATATATTTATAAATATATTATATATTATATTATGTAAATATATAAATATTTATATATAGTTTTTATATGTATATATAAAATTATATAGATATGTATATATATATATACACACACACAGCAAATCTCAGAATAAATATGGTGTGGAAAAACAACCTCAGTTTACAAATTCTCACCAAGCTTCAACAAAATTGCCCTGTCTACTCACCACCCAGTCATTTCAAAATTGCAGCTGTTTCCTGATTGAAAACTGAGCCAATGATCTCTGCAAACAACTGATTCCCAGCTTTGTGTTTCCAGGTGAAGCTGAGAAAAGGGGCTCCTGGGCTTTTCCAGTAGCATTCACCAACTAGACACATCTGGTTAAGATATAGATGGCTTACAGAATTCTCTGACTTATCAGGAACTGAAGGAAATGCAATCTCTGATGACTTCACCCAAACCCACAAGCCAAAATGCTTAAGAAACAGTCAGACCAAAGGGATTTTTACCACAACTCACTTCAAAGATGGCAGCACTGGCAGCTCATGTTGCTAAAATTTCTGTGAGAAATGGAAAGCTCCAGTGCTCTGGACTAATGGCATATCTCTGCAATGGTAGTCACTTTGAACCCCTAAAATCAAACCTGTGGATAATAGCTACCTCTGTGGAAATGCAATGCACCCATAGGGCTATCCATGCTCATATAACACATATAGGTGGTTTTTTTTTTTTTTACATTTTATTTATTTTTATTGGAAAATCAGATGTGCATAGAGGAGGAGAAATAGAGAGGAAGATCTTTTGCCCAATGATTCATTCCCCAAGTGGCTGCAACGGCTAGAGTGAGCTGATCTGAAACCAGGAGCCTCTTCCAGGCCTCCTGCATGGGTGCAGGATCCCAAGGCTTTGTGTCACCCTCAACTGCTTTCCCAGGCCACAGGCAGCAGCTGGATGGAAAATGGGACCGCCGGATTAGAACTGGTACCCACATGGGATTGTGGCATGTGCAAGATGAGGTAGCCACTAGGCAACCATACTGGGCCCAGCACTTTGTGTTAACAGAGAGACCTAGAGAAATGCTGGGAACCACTGCGTGGCTTAAGTGGAGATCTAGGTCATACAGACTACCACAGGTCCTTTACTCAGCTGCAGTCCACTATATTCCAAGGCTTATTAGCAGGTAGTTGGATCAGAATTGAAACTCCATGTTTTGAACATATTTCCATATGCTGTCACTGCAGGCAGTAGCATTACATGCTACACCACAGTGACGGTCTCCACATATTTTCAATCTGCACTTGGTTCAATCCACAGATGCAGAATCCTTGTATGTGGAGGGATGTCTGTAGTTCCATGGAGATGGAGGTCATATATACTCTTTTGACTTCTGGAAATTGTAAATTGTAAAATAAGCTGTCTGCCTAGCGAGGCTACCTACTTTCCCATTGCAAAACCAAACATAAATAACCAGCAAAACCTGAAAAGCCTGGGACCTTTAAGAAATATGTTACCAAGTGTAGTGATCACCAGCAGCCAACAACATCTTCAATTTAAATGGAATTTTAAAAAGCTCAGTTTGTTAGTCAAATTGACAGGTTCCAAGTCCTTACTATTCTCTTGTAGCTGTTGCCTACCACATGGGCATGCCAGACACAGAAGCTTCCCATCATTGCATAATGCCTGCTGGACAACCCTCCCCCTTTTAGGGAGAGAGTCTTGCTAAGTAATATCAAATTTACCTCCCCTTAGAGAGAACTTAGTAGGACCACACAGTAAGAATTAATGCTGTGAATACAGGATTCACAGTATAGTCTTACCTACTCTATGCAGCAATAGATCATCTAATTTTGAGCACCTGTATCTTTGGCGATAATATTGAAACCAAATAATGCTCTGTTGTATCTGAAAATCTTTTCTTACACAACCAAAAAGGAGAAAGTGAAGAATGTAAGTTGTCTAAATAAAAATACCCTTTTCAGCCTCAGGTTCATACAAACTCGAACTAAATATTAACATTTGTTACAGAAAGCCATCCATGCTTTCCTTGACAGAGAAATGTACTATGTTGTCAGATAATATAAGAAACATTTTGATTCGAGGTTGAAGATGAAAGTCAAATTGACTTTTTTTTCTTGTTCTCTTCAGTCATCATTCCTATGGGGTTTCCAGTAGCCAAAAGTCAACCAAGGATGAGATCCACTGCAGTTGCTTGTGTAGTTCTATCTTTTAAAATTCTATCTCATCTTGATGTTTCATTGTGGAGAAGCTCCTTTTCATACTTACTACTTTGGACATTAGTACTTTAAAGGGAGTTGAGGATTGCAATTATACTGAAAGAAAATACATAGCTGCATCTGTGATTGGCATCCACAGGAAATATGGTGAGAATGATTCCAGATTAATGACCTTAGGATGTCACAGGTGGTTCTTACCTGCCTGGCGTCTGAAACTCTGTTCAGAGACTACAGAAGGTGGGGCCCTACTTGGATTTGTTGCAATTTGGGGGGCTCATATCAGTGAGTTATTCCTCCAGCCTCCTCACTAGGGAGCCTGGTCAATTCTCAGGCTTTAAACTTCATCGAGAGGAAGGATGAGGGCTTGAAGGGTAAGGCAGGTGAATATCTGCCCCTTTTGCTTCTTCCTAAAACAGAGCAGAACACTTTAATCAGCTTCCAGAATGGAACCGTTTGCGAAAGGATGAGCAATAAAAGGTGTCTAGCCTCAGCAATAAGTAGAGTGCTACAGCATAGGCAGAATGAGATAAAGGTCAAATCACAGGTTTCTTTTACCAGTGAGCCCTGATATTTATCAGTGAATAAATAAATGAATTTCACAGAATTGATTATTTGAAACTTTCCTGATGGTACTCCTAAAGTTCTCAACTCTTTTAAATACAATGAAAGGCTCAGTTCTTTCACAATGAATCTTCTTTTAAGAAAAGATGTGACATCAGGCTTTGAGACATGCTCTGCCAACTGCTCCAATAGGGTATTTGTTTGGACCCTCATTTCATAACCGGTAAAATAGAAATAATAATGCTTACATCATATGCTAGAGAGGGAGTAATGTCAGGACTAGAATAAAAGCCAGGCTGACTAAATTCAGCAAGACCTTTAAAATGTAAAATCATGTCATCTCTGATCATTTTTTGTGTGACATATGATCACATATGAGGATACTTCAAAGGTTTCATGAAAAACAAATCATTTTGGTGCAAACTTATTTGAAATCCAGGCATAGTTTAAATAATATACATTTCCATGAACTGTAAAAAGGAGATTTATTTCTTTAATTATAAGGCAGGATTATGGGGGGAATTAGATTCTGAGGTATTTTTTGTTTTTTCCTTTTTTTAAAATTTCAAATGATGTTACCACAGTTGCTCAGTGAGGTGGACCAAGTGTTAGGGAAAAGTGGGTGCAATAGTTGGCTCCAAATTTTCTCTTTCTCCTTCCGGTTTGGGTGTTGGAGGGGAGGAAAGGGGAGAAGCCATACCCAGCCTCCCAACCACCCGTACTGCCCAAAATAGAGAATGGCCACCTGATATCAATCCAAGGTCACAATGCAGAGCACACGCTGAGGGTTCTGCCCAGGTGGTTTTGATAGTTCTGAAATGTTTTTCATCTTTCTGATCCCAGGATGAGGTATTCCTGGAAGTCCTGACGCAGGAGTTTTCCTCCAGGAGCTGTGCACATGCTCACTTCCTTTTCTAGGTGGGCGTACAGGGGAAGACTGGACACACAAACCAAAGGACAGTACAGGCAATGGCCATGGCCCACTGTCCAGTTGTTCCTGGGACCAGAATGTCATGGGGCTGAAAATGAAGTCAAGGTGCAACAATTCCCGAGGAAGGTATTGAGATGCATTCCTGCTTGAAAGGACAGAGGCGCCATAGTCTCACTGTGAAAGAGCAGTTCACTGGTAAAAGCAAGAGACATAATGAGATTCCTGGGGGTTTGCTTTTCTGCTCATTATAAACCTGCATCTCTCTGAACTTTGAATCACACACATTGCCTTCTTTGATTACTGAACTACTTACTCAGAAAGTTATGGGAGATTATTTGTATGTGATGCAGTAGGCATTAGTATTAATGATCATTATTAGTGTTAATAAGCATTTGTGCGGCACACTGTCATTTATGAAGCTCCAAGTTGTATCATCTCATCTTCT
Source organism: Ochotona curzoniae (assembly GCF_017591425.1). Classification (NCBI taxonomy): domain Eukaryota; kingdom Metazoa; phylum Chordata; class Mammalia; order Lagomorpha; family Ochotonidae; genus Ochotona; species Ochotona curzoniae. The sequence continues at coordinate 120,567 of NW_024465972.1, read as the reverse complement.
CACAGTGAATTCCGTGGAGGAAACCAATATTTATTACCGTTTTCCCAGTGAATTCATCCCTTTCATTAATGTGTTGATAATTTATCTAATACCTTCCAGAATATTTCCTGAAATAAAGGCATTTAGTTCTCTAAAGAATTTAGAATTTGGTAACAGCTGGCCTTTTTTATTTGTGATATTTATTTCATGCTTCATGATAAGTATTTGGAAAGAATTATTCTTTTATTTTCATTTTTATGTTAGAGGCACAGAGAGCGAGAGGAAGGGAGTGCCTCATCAGCTAGTTCACTCTCCAAAAGCCCGCCGTGCTTGCCCCAGCTGGGCCTGGGCCAGACTGAAGCCTGGTTTTTAGCAATTCAACCCAAGTGTCCCATGGGGATGGCAGGGGCTGGCTAGCTGGATTGTCACTCCCAGTGTCCGCGTTAGTGGGAGGCTGGAGGCAGGTGCACAATGGGCTCTCCAATTCAGCATGCAGGCAGCTGACCCTCCAGGCCGAAGGCCAGAAGATACTTCCAATCAAATCTAGAAAATCACAGGATAAAATGACATTCACAAAAAAAGCTCTCGGCAGGGAGAGATTGCATACACCTGTATCCGAGAAAAAGCTGCAGCTTAGTGCTTCTCAAGCTTTAAATCCAAGACAGAGTTAAAATTGCAGGTTCTGATTTAATGAGTCTTAGGTAAGGCCTAGTTTCTGCATTTCCAAATAGCTGAGGAAGACACTCGGATTCTGCAGAACCCACTGATGAGAGATCAGCGAGAGGTCTCCTGATGATTCCTCATTAAGGTGCTGCAGAATTAAGAGGGTTTGTCACTAATAGGAACTTTCTTGAAGTAAGAATCCCATACAGCACCTCCCCACTCTGCCAACATCTCCGTTCTTTGCAGAGTGTGGGCAGGAGGCCTTCATCCCCACACCTATGCATAGCATTAATGCTGTGTGCCTTGCTGAAGAATTGGATATTGTGCTATTGAAGATCCAGCCAAGGAACAATATGTGAATAATTGCTAAGTTATTGCATCCCTGTCTTTAAAATCAGGGAGGGAGAGGTAGTCACACGTACACACACACACACACACACACACAGACACACAAACACACAGAGAAAGAGAAAGAGAGAGAGAAGCTGTAGACTGTCACAATGCCAATGTTTTTAAAGAAAGAATCTCTTTGCTCATACTGACCAGGGGCCAGTCCTGCAAGCACATAGGGCCCGGAGCCTCAGGAGCTGTGAGCAGGCAAGCCTGCTGAGGACTGGGCAGGTGGGCAGAATATGTTCTTTGGAGCAGGTGTGGTCAAAGTCAGGGGAGACAGAAATTGCCCTGTGTCTGAGGTGTGGGAACATTCAGACAAAGCCAGAAAGGTCAGGAGCTCTTAGCCCACAGAAAGGAGGTAGCTAAGGGCAGTACCTCCGAGGGATCCTGTGACCTCATTTGAATATCCAGGGTTTTGCCTGCTAGGGTAGAGGTGAGCAGGTTTACTGCACAGGGCTGGACAGTAAATATTGCAAATGACTACCCAGCCCCATGATGACAATGTAGGCACAGGAGTGTGACTGTGTGCCAATACTGCAATTTAGAAACACTTAAATGTGACATTCACAGAGTATTTGGTCTCTCCTAATCTTATTATTTCATTTTTTTTCAACTACTTAAGTGACTACCATGAACTGTTCTCAGCTTATAGGTCACCCAGACAAGCAGCATGCTAGATTTGGCGTGGGGCCCGCTGTGATCTGATAGAAGCCCTATGTGTAGACTGCCTCTACTGAATTTTAGAAATTGTGCTGAAATGGCTCGGCACAAAACCTAGCACATAAAATGTTTTATGAGGGGTCACCAGATGGGTAGCATGGGTGTGACTTCAGTTTCTGGTGTGGCATTCAGGAGCTGTGTGGGCAAAAAGCCAGAAGCAGGTGCCAGGGGTAGGAATTGAACCCATGCACTCTAATGTATAACATGGGAGACCAACTGTGAGGGTGAAAGCCAACCACAAATTTGCATTGTAATTACATTTTCCATGAACTTGATGAAATGTCCTCATATACTAAATTGAAAAGGGGCAGGGTATGTTGGGATTATGCCACTTTGGAACACAAAATCTATTGAGGCTCTTCTCTCTGTTTGGCCAAGCACTCATCCATGAGAGTTTACAAAACACAATCTGGGAACTAGTGGGATAAAGACAGTAACAAAGAGAGGCCATATGTACATGTATCCATGGGGAAGAGACAGATCAAGATGGGTGTCGCTGGAACTTTCTGACTCTAGTTAAAATGAAGATCCTGATAAGCAAATAAGTGATGAGAGGAGTTTATTTTGTGTAGGGATGAGACTGCTTCCTCACGCATCCTGGGGTGACTCATCTCTTTCTGACCCTTACAGCAGCCTCTCTGCGCAGTCGAGACAGACTTCTGTCCCATTTTGCAGAGGAAGCAACCAATCCCTCTGGGGCCTAAATGTCCCTGACCCAAGGTGATAGCAGGCCAAGGATGCACCAGGAGTCTGCCCTAGACTTTCCTCTTCTAGATGCTGATTCAGATTCCCTGCCCCACAGAACAATGCTTTGGAAAACCTGTGTCCTAAAGTGTCATTTGCAAGTCATTCATTGGAATGTGGAATGTTTCTCTTAAGGCAGATCAACAGTTGCTGTTTGCTTCCAGCTTACTCATCTAAGACTGCTTCAACTGGGCAATAGCAGAGCTGCAGAGGCCATGGCCTCAGTATGAGCTTCAAGGCCAAGCATGGCAAGAACCAGGGGAGCGCAGAGTAGACATAGACAAAATTCCCAGATAGCCAGCAGTGTCATTGCACCTCTTGCTTCCCTGCCTTTGGCCATCTGGACCCCCAAACCTGCTCACACTACTGCTGAAAATGCAGGGAACTTTTCTGTGCAGAGGGCCTGCCCAGTTCTGTGAGCCCTGATAGCAGGAGCTACAACGATTAAGGGGAAAGACACGGGGTAAACTTGGCTTCTGCACCAGACTGACTTTCCTGAACGTGCTAGCTCAAAACTCCCAGCTGCATGGCCACTCTCACTGACCCACGCACAGCCTTCTGGATGAGGTAAGGGAAGAAGATGGAGTTCTAGAAGCATTGAGTCCTCAAGTGTTCCCCTTGACCAGCCCGAGAGACACGAGCAGGTGTGTTTTCACTGACCAGGACTTTCCCCAAGGTATCACTAAGCAGGCTGTATGTTGGGCTGCATTGTCTCTGTGCTGGGCTTGGTTTTCAGAGTCCAATCAGGACTTGTGTGTGTGGTTGATGAACAGACGCTGGTTACCACAGTTGCTTCTTTGCAGATACCTATGCCGTGAGTCCTTCAGCTGTGACCAGGAGGGGACTCGCAGGTATTGTCAGAAGTAGTTTTACATTAATGTTTGATTGACAACCTAGGGAGTTCCTACAAGCTGCACCTGGAGTAGAGTATACTTATATACTCTTTCCCCCAAGCTCTTTAACCAAACAATAGGATGCCAATGAGTCTGATTAGACCAGGTGCTTTTAAGTGCAAGCCCATTTCCTGTAGTACTCAGCTGAACCAGTGTCAACCAACTCTATAGCCAATAACAGGTCCGCCTTTTTTGTCTTAAAGCAGATTTCAGTGCACCTGTCTTAGGTTGTGGACTCTCAGGTTATCAACCTTCCCAGTCATCAGGAATCTCCACAGCATGACGGAGCCCCTGTCTTAGGTTGGATCAGTCACTGCCTGCCATTCAATGTGTTGCCTGCTGCAGATGCACAAAGGATACTTGGGGAGGCTGGTAACCCTGAATCATGGCTAGGAGCATCTTTAACGTGGTAGCAATGAGCAGACAGAAATTCCCGGACTTGCCAAAATATAGCATGTCGCTGTCCCGCAGTGATGGACTTGGTGCATGGAGCCGATAATAACACGCATGGACACTGACTGATGGTCAAAGCCGACATTCATTGGGGGCATCAGACTTTATACACTGAGAGTCCGTATGGGGTAGGGGAGGAAGTATTGAGCTCATCAACAAAACCCATCTACTGTTTTCATACTCTTGATTGGAATTCCTTTTGTTTTGTATATTCCACCACGTGTTCTCATTTACATGCTGTTTATACAAAGGTAGCCATTTGGTTGTTCTCACGCAAATACTGTCCAATGAAGTGCAATTCTGTGCTTGCTGACCTTCCAAGGGTCACAATGTCCTCCTACACAAGAGGATTGGCTGAAAGTCTCCAGAGGATAGTTTGTGAATCAATTGGTAATATTATAGTGCTGTGCCGGTTTTTTGAAACCCCCAGATAATCATCAAGCCTGAAGTCGGTGCTAAGGCAAAAAGGTGGTTTATTCAGGTTAGCCTAGGAAACCCAGCGACCTCCCCCAACCCAGCATGGCTGGGCGGGGGAGGGGCAGCCGCAGCCAAGGCTGCAAGGATCCACAAGGAGGACAAAAGAAGCGCGAGCCAGAAGAGCCAAGGGAGCCCAAGCCCCCCAGGTCTTATACATTTCAGGCTATTAATTATACAGTCATGACTTAGCAGGCTCCTATTGGTGGGTTTGAAACAAGCAACTTTCAAAAAGTACAAATTGATAAGCTATTGGGCTGTGAATCTTATCAAACACCAGGTACCTCCTTCCTGAGGAGTGGTCTGCCTACGTGACCTGCCAGGTGTCCTGCCGGGTGTCACGTAGACTATCAGGCCTGGAGTTCACACAGCCTCCAGCCAAGCCATTAAGGCGGAATCACAAAAGGCAGAAAACGCCTAGGTTCTTCAATAGCATCTGGAAAGACGCATAAGTCAGCTCTGTTGGTTGGGATCTCTAGGTGACGCCTGGGGTCCTCGAGGTTTAGATGTCCCTGGGTCCAAGGGTCTAACCTCAGGGGTCAGAGTGTGTGTCCTCTCCCATGTCCCGAGCTGGATGGTCCCACTTGCCTGGTTCTGAGTCTGATGGTTTGGGGGGTGACCTTCTAACTGGGTTCTGGATTTGAAGGCTCTGCAAGTCAGTTGTTTCTAGCATGGGGGGTGTGTCCTCTCCCAAGTTCCAGGTAAAATTGACCTGTCTGCCTGGATCCTGAGTCTGATGGGTTTGAGAGTGACATTCGAGCTGGGTTCCAGATTTGAAGGGGCTATAAAGTGTTTGATCCGAACGTGAGGTGTTAGGGCCAGTGTCCTCTCCCAAGTACCGGGTTAGAAGGACCCCCTTGCCCAAGTTCCGTATCTGAGGGGTTGGAATGTGCCCTTTCCACCTGAGTTCTGGATTCAAGGGACTGTGAGTAGAATGATACCATTTAGCCTAGGATAGGTGTGTGTGTGAAAACTCCCTCTGTTCCCAGGTGTATCTTGTAAGGCACAGCTTAGCTCCTAGGCATTGATATGTATATTTAGCAGGACCTGGTGAGAGCAAGTTCTTCACTACCCCACTTCTGGGGAAAGGCTTGACTTCATTTAACTCTTTCTAGCCTGAGAGATTTTCATCCCTTTGCTATCAAATCTGGCCTACTTGTTAGCAGTGTTAGAGTGTGGGGGAAATGTTAGAATGTTAGAATGGAAAGTTATTGTTGGGCAGTGTGAGGTTCCTTTGAGCTGAGAAAATGCTACTTTGCTAAGACAGGAGGCACCTGGACTCTGGGAAGAATCTACTCTAGTGAAAAATTTGTTTCTTGCTGCCCTGCAACCTTGTGATCTATCAACTAACCCAGGTACAGGAAAGGAGAGGGAGGTGCAATTCTTCCCTGGTCCCAGGAACAGGAGGAAGATAAGGGTGTGAAATTGGAATGAGCCATAAAGATAATGGGTGTCAGAATGGGACAGACTGTTTGTGCTTGAAGGCCATAAAAATTAACATATCTAAGGTTGTAACTTTTGATGTATGTCTCAGCCACAAAGGGCCTATATAATCTCCTGCCTTTTGCTAGTTCATGGTCTGACCTCCGCTTGGCTGGCCTGCATGCCCCAGGTACGGTCTGACCCTAGCATGCTGGCACAATGGACTCTGGTTGCTTTTTGCATTACCAGCGAGACTTGTCATTTTCTGGGGTTGACTAGCTTGCACCCTTACATCCGGGGGCTCTAGCCTGGACCCTAACACATGGTCAGTTAAATGCACATTTAACCAACCAACTTATTTGGATCTCCAAATTGTTCAAAATTCTGAACTGCCCCGGCCCACGGGGTCTTCAATGGAGACCTGGGGAGAGAACCGACGATTGAGGGGGACAGGAGAACAAAGAATGGGAGCAAGACAGGAGGTCTGATCAAGCTCCAAAAACTTTATTTTCTCAGGCAATATTTCAGCAGCAGGTGAGGGATGTGTGCCAGATAGGGCAGAGGTCATCATGACAACCATTATCTTGGGTGAACAAACAGGTGAAAGGTTACCAGGAAACTAGGTGAAAGATAGCTGGATCTTGCATTCCAAGACCATTACAAAGTGAGGAAATAACAAAATGGAGTCACTCCTGCTGTTCGGCTGTTCTTTGGTCCCCAGCAGTGAACCTAATTTCCTGACTTTGGGAATTCCATAGGATCCATGAACACTCAATGATAGAGACAAAATTTAAATAATTTAATTGCTTTTTGAAGTAATATGGATTATAAGCTCATATTGTTATTAAATTATGTGAAATTGGTCGCTTCTGACATTCTATTAAAATGATGGATATTTACATGGTTACAGAGAATGTATATTTAGATTTATGTTTATTAGAATATTTTTTAATCATAAAATTGATTCAGGTTATAGGTTATCTGTGTTCTTATTTACGATGAAGTATTGTTTGTGAGATTTTGCCTTACAGGAAGACAATGAATTCTTACAGGATGTGTGGTAAAATTTTCTATATTGTGTACATATTCTAAGTATTTAACCTGTTTAAAACAATAGAATTGAAATTGAAGTTCGATCTCTTGTCAGAAAACAACAGGATTTTAACATCTCCTTTCAAGTTATTTTCATCTTATTGATAACTAAACCTGATAACTAGGTTTAGTAAGTTCTTAGGCAGCCTCCCAAGACAACAGCCAAACTGAAATTCTTCCACACCCTTGACTTTTACAAAACAGAAGATAAGAAGATGCTCCAGGCCTATCAGCCCTGGAAAAGGAAGGCACATGCTTGGAGCTTGCCCTTTGAAGAATTTGGGACTTTGACATTGTCCCTGCCATTGTGAATCTTATCTGCTTCCTTTTGAGAAGGGTAAGTTTCCAAATCAGCTGGAAGAAGGTAATGGGATGATAGGCAGTTGGGGTCTCTGGTTTCTGGTAAAACTGACTTGTATACATATAACACCTTAGCACTAAGAGGTTCTTGAATGGTAGTATTTCCGACAATGCTTGTACATTGTTAATTGTATTACTAAGTGGGTTACTAAATCAAAGATTTGATTCGTTATCAGAAAGAGGGGGAATGAAGAACCTAGATGTTTTCTGCTTTTGTGATTCTGCCTTAATTGTTTGGTTGGGGCTGTGTGAACTCCTGTCCTGACAGTCTACGTTACACCCGCAGGACACCTGGCAGGTCACAGAGGTAGACCACTCCTCAGGAAGGAGGTTCCTGCTGTTTGATAAGAGTCATTGCCCTATTGCCCATCAATTTGTACCTTTTGAAAGTTGCTTGTTTCCAACCTACCAATACAAGCCTGCCAACATGCTCATTTTGAAAGTTAACAGGTAAAATTGACCAATCATGACTGTATAATTATATGGAATTGTTCTGAAATGTATAAGAACCTGATACTGTTTAACCTTTGCCCTTGTTTTGCTCTTTTTCTGTCCTGCTGTTCCTGCTGCAACCTCAGCTGGAGGAGGTTGCTAGGAGACCTAGGTTAAACTGAATAAACTGCCTTTATGCCCTAGCGCAGACTTTAGACTGGATGCTTTTCTGGGGATCTCAAAAATCTGGCACAACACTCCCATCGCTCTGGCACTGTGGCTCTTGGCCTCCCCAGTACCTGCTTGCTTTTTTCTTCCTGCAGACAGACTCTGGGGACAGGTAGCCCCTGAGCGTGGCCCTTGTATGTCTGTGTTCCTCACACTCTGTTCACTACTTAAGCATGACAATAAAGATGTTAATTCTAAGGTGCTTTGTATTGCTCACTTGTGTACTTTCAAGAGTTCCAGGAGAGGTGAGGCCTAGCAGTAATGGAATGTGGGCAGAGAAAGCAGGGAAATATGAATGCTTGCAGACTTTTGTAGTGTGTCCTTGTTGCTTGTTGTATGTCTCTTAGGAGAACTTATATTGCTGGGGAAGCTGGGACATAGGTCTTCAGATTAACAGGCAGACTTCAGGGTAATGACCATTTCTTCATCTCGGGGTTTCCATTCAGACTGGATTATCACATGGACTTGGCATTTGCTATTTTCTAGTGGACCCTGTTATTACCAAGAGTAGTTAATAGATGCCTTAACATATCCTAGATTTTTCTAATGTAAGCTTGCTTGCACCCTGCAATACCATCCTGAAGCTAAACTGAAAGCTAAAGTGCCATTCCTTTGAAGGTGACCCAGAGATGAGATTTGTGTGAGTCATATCCCATTGCCTTTGATATGGCAACAGCTCTAAGAGATGGGGCTTGATATGTTGATTCTGTCCCTTTGTTCCCTCCCCAGAGGGAGACTCTGTACCAGGAAAGGCATCTAAACAGGGGAAAGCCCCCTTTTTTTCTTTTTTTCATGTTGTGGCTTAATTTTACCAGGACCATAAGACCCTAACTGCCTGCTATCCAGTCTGACTTCTCACACACTACTCTAGCACCCTCACGTCCACAACCATTCTTGCTTGCTCCATTGCTTCAGGGTCAGTCAGGCAAGGAGACCAACCTCCTCTTTTATTAAGTATGCCTGCCCCACAGTCCCATCACTTAAGGGCCACGCCAGCCCCAGCAGTGCTCACTGCCTCACATCTCCAGCCTTCCTTCTGATGGCTACAGGGCCAGGCCTGATGGGTCAGCATCCACAACCTCCTACCACATGGGCCCTGCAGCCAAGGCTGCTGCTTCAGGTCTAGGCCAGCTCTGCAGACCACCCATGCATTCAAAGCCCTCCCCCTGCTGCCCTGCTTGCAACTTCAGGCTTAAGCTGGCTCTGCCCAGAATCCTGCAGCCCCTGCCTCCATCTTGCCCCTCAGGGCTGGGCTCACTCTTCCTGGGCCCACAGAGTCTCTAGCATTCTAGTCTTGCTTGCTGCATCTGGCACAGGTTTTCTCAGCTGGCAATGCTGACACTTAAAACCCTCTTGCCATGTCCCCTGCAGGCTATTCTAGGCACTCTCCCTGCTGTTTCAAGGACAGACCACCTCAGCCAGAGTAATATGCCACACAACATACCCAATCTGCTGACCAGCCTTGGTGCTCCCTGCTCAGATGGGCCCAGGCAATGCCTCCCATGTCCCCAACCCACTTATCCACTACTCCATGGTTCTCAAAAGGCTTGGATACCATTCCGCCAAACCCACACATGCATGCAGCATGCTTCCGCCCCGCGACCCTGTCCACAGCTCAAGGACAAGGCTGGCTCATCCAGCATCCCACTCCCTCCAACAGGTGCTGAGTCACCAGCTCCTTCTAGACAGGGACAGCTTGACTGCCAACCCCCTTCATACTCTGTGCCTGTGGCCACTGGCTCATCAACAGTCTCACTGTTTAAGGCTTGGGATGGGCCAGCTCAGCCAGCAAACATTTGGCCCAGTCCACAGGCACAGGGCTTTGCCTGAAGCTACAGACCTGCTTTCCCTGCACCCATCATGCCTCTAGCACTTTGCCAGTGCCCCTAGCAGTTCCCCCACCTGGGCAACTCCAGGACCAGACAATCTCCCCAATGCCCCATGCCTATCCTCCACCACCTGCTCCAAGGCCATGCAGGCCCTTCCAGCATCCCCTCACACCAAGCATAGCTGCAGTGCTGGCCTGCTTGCTGCTGAAGAACCAGGCCACTTGGATTGCATCCCCAGACCTAGTCCACCTGCCTGCCACTCCAAGGTCAGGTGTGCTCAGGCAGCCATATCCTCCTACCACAGAACAAAATGCAGTCTGCTGTCTAAGGAACTTATGACCAAAGACTTTAGGACGTGTGAGTGTGTGTAATTTTTCTGCATTTGAATGCAGACACCAAATATTTGGTACATAGTCAATCATGCTTTAGCAAATGTGATAGCATTCACAGAGGAAAAAGTTTCATAGGAGCAAAGAATTTGGGAAAATAAGTTATTGGCAGCAAATCAACATTGTTAACCTGGGAATTGCATGGGAAACCCCATGCTCCAAATTTTTCTTCTGTTTGATACTGTCACACAATCTATCACACTCAGAGAAAAGAAAATGAAAGTCCTGGGAGTCACAATGTGGGAGCATGGGCTAATGTCTCAGTCAGCTGGACAACAGGCTGCCTAAGCAAGATGTCTTCCTATTACAATGAGCTGTCATGAAACTGGAGCCCACCAAATGCCATGAACTTTAAGGAAGACCTGATGGGCTGGCTTTAAACCTGGAGAGATGGTGGGTGATGTGGCACGTTGGAGACTTAGACAGTGGTTGGGTCAGATCCGTCATTTGGTGGCTACACTCAGTGCTGAATTTCAAGTCTAGTGCCCTCTCATTCACTTGGGTTGCTCTTCTGTTCCATGTCCTGTTATATTTGATGGTCCCTGCAAAGTCTTGAGAGTCCTCTGAAAACATTCCTGCATCTTCTGGAATAGGCTGCATAATGGAGTCCTAAGTGGATTCTAGGCATATCCATCACAGAAGCCTGGTGGCTGAGTTTGAAATTGAGACCCAGGCTTGTGTGCTACAGTTGGATTACAGAGCCAGGAGATCACATAGGCCAGAAGACATTGTGTGCTGGGCAAGAGAGGATGCCCACATCATGGATGTGCAGACCTCTGGAACCTCAAATTAATAGGGAAGGTTAAAAGCAGTGGTGAATACAAAAAATTGATATAGGTAATAACAAATAAAAATTTGAAAGAATTTTCAGCATCAATGCATGGAATAAAACTGTAATCTATTTAAATTGCAATACACAAGCATTTTAAGGGGCCTAGTCACACATTTAGCTCATGTACTAGGCTCCCACCAGGAATTTTACCAGAAGAATTTTGTAGGGAAATTACTAGAACACCGGGCCTGGCCTGTTTGCATGATTTTTCTTCCCTTTGAGAGCACTGACAAGGCCCTGATTTAAAGAGATATAACCCAAAGTATAGACCAAGTATCTTCAAAACCTTCATTTCACTGCACACAAAAAATTTGACTTTTCCCTGGATAACTTTCATACTTATTTCTGTAATCAAATATATTACAAAGTATCCTTCATGAAAAAGCAATTGTGATCAGTTGAATTGCACAAGAAATACAGGGATAACTGACAATTCTTTCAAGGATTCATTAATTTTGAAGGACTCACACAGCAGCCTAATGGCTATATCCTCACCTTACATGTACCAGTATCACATATGGATGTGGGTTCATGTCTGGGATGCTCCACTTCCCATCAAGCTCCTGTTTGTGACCTGGGAAAACAGAAGATGGTCCATAACCTTGGGAATCTGCACCCATGTGTGAGGACCAGAAGAAGTTCCTGGATCTTGGCATTGGATTAACTCACTATCAGTTGTTGTGGGCACTTGGGGAGTAAACCAGCAGATAAATCTGTGTTTTGATCTTTCTGTAAATGTGTATTTACAATAAAATTAATACATCTTTTTAAATGTTTACTTCTTTATTTAAGAATGCAGATTTGTAAAAAGCAGATAAATAAAGATTATTTATTTTCCTTTGAAATACATATTCACGTAAAGGAGAAGAGAAAGAAAGATCTTCCATCCATTGATATCTTCAACAAATAGCCACACTGGTTGATGCTGAGCCGATCCAAAGTCAGGAACCAGGAGCTTCTTCAGGATTTCCTGTATGGGTGAGGGTCCCAGGCCATCCTCTACTATTTTCCCAGGAGAGAACACTTAGCAGGATGGGAAGGGGAGCACCTTGGAGGTAAACGGCACCATTTCGTGATGCTCCTCAAGTTTGTAAGGACAGGATATAATCACTGAGCCATCACTCTGATGCCTAACATAATTCAAAGAGTAATTGTACATGTCATCTGTGAGAACTTATTTGAGGTTATCATGGTGCTCTTGATCAACAGCAGAAGGCATTGTGAGGCAGCAGGCACAGCTTGTTTATTGCATTTTTCCTCTAGCTAGAACAAGCTCTGCTTCTGAGCTCTGCTCCCATTCCTTTGCCTATGACACCTCATTCCTGGTCAGTGTCCTCAGAGGATGATGAAATGTGGAGATCCTCTTGGAGCACAGTGAGTGGGCATTTTAACCAGGATCTCACTCCCTCTTCGGCAACAGGTGGCTTCTGTGGCAGAGGAATGACATACTCAGCAGAATTGGAGGGAGGAGTTGTGATGCTCTGGCAGTTTCACCAATTGTTGTGAACTCTGCTGAAGAGCATCATGATGAGGTGAGGGATAGAGCTGGGTGTTGGCAGATGAGAAATATTGCAGTGCTGTCATCAGTTCAGGTCTTTTGCTTGAAGGTTATGAGTCAGTGCTTAGCTCAGGGGTAGGTGAGGTCTGGGTCACAGGCAGTGGTGATGCTTTCCTTGTAACTCCTGCTGAAGCTGAAAGTGACTGCTGTGTTTGGAAAGTTGCCAGCTCATTGGTCCTAGTGGTGCTCTGTGGTGCAGGGACAGAACTGAACCTTGGTCTCTTGGCTTCCTTTGGCCAACATATTCTGGGGACTTTTGCAACACTTCCCTGGTGTAATGTTGATGAGTGTGGAGTATGAACACATTCTGAATGCTGTATGCTGTGGCATGCCCCTCAGGGAACACAATGGGTGCTTGAATGTGATGGAGTAATTTCAACCTTGTAAAATGGAGGTCTCATAAGGAATGAGAGAAGAGTGGACCTATAACAATTTTCTATCTGCTGTGCCATCCAGAGAAATTCTGGGCAGGAATGCTGTCAATAAGAATTAGTTGAGCTGGGCCCGGCAGCATGGTCTAGTGGCTAAAGTCCTCTCCTTGAATGCCCCAGGATCCCATATGAGCGCCGGTTCTAATCCCGGCAGCTCCACTTCCCATCCAGCTCGATGCTTGTGGCGTGGGAAAGCAGTCAAGGACAGCCCAAAGCTTTGGGACCCTGCACCCGCATAGGAAAACTGGAAAGAGGTTCCTGGTACCTGGCTTTGGATCGGCGCAACACCGGCTGTTGTGGTCACTTGGGGAGTGAATCATCAGGCAGAAGATCTCCCTCTCTGTATATCTGACTTTGTAATAAAAATTAAAAAATAAATCTTAAAAAAAAAACGAATTGGTGGAGTAAATGATGTTCTATGACTGAACTATATGTAGTGGAAAAAAACAGGAAAAAATAAAACAAACCTAAGTATTTTTAAGCGTAATCATGTAATACCCCAATTATTCTCTTTTTTTAAATCCCCACTCGGCATGCTCTATGAGGATCTCCAGGTCTCCTCCTCTTCCGAGGACACTGACCAGGAGGACTGAGATGCCAAAGGCAAGGCAATGTGAGCTTGTCCTAGGGGAAAGCTGCAAGCAGCAGGCTGGGCCTCCTGAATCACAGCACCCTCAGTGCCCTCAGATGTTCAGCAGTAGCACCATGACTTCACAGAGTGTTCAGAGCTGACAGGGACAATGGCTTCTTTGAATCCTTTTCCTTGTCATTCTTTTTCCTCTGCAATCCTGCTGGGAAGATGGCTTTTGCACAAAGATGATCATGCTATGCATTGATTGCAGGAGCAAGTGTGACACCTATCCTAGGTAGAAATCTGAGAAGCTCATCTGCACGGTTTTCCCAATGAAGCTTTAGGGGGTCACGAGGGCTGTACTTTGGGCTGGAACACTTGAAGCAGGGCCCGGCCAGAGCTCCCAAGAGGAAGAGCTATCATGCAAGAGGTCGCTTGTGGTATCCCAGGAATTTCACTCAAAGAGCCTTTCACGTGTATGTCTTGGTGGGAGGGTAGTGCACAAGTCAAGTGTAAGGGTGTGCACGTACAAAGGGTTTTTGTACTGCCATCTTCTCTCGGAGTGAAATCCGGCTTCTCCTGCATACCGCAATGCGGTGAGCTTGTGCTTCTTTATGGATTCATAGTTAACACCTGCAAGGTTGGCTTGACACACTTGTGCTCCAAAGGGTATCAGAGATCATTTGCAGGCAGGGCCCTCCACATTACTTCATCACTGAAGGTCTGAGGAAGATGAGAGAAGAGAGTGGATAATTGATGCCCTGGTTCTTGTCATGTGAGCTGGGGGCTCCTCATTCCCTTCCCCAGTGGGAAGCAGGGAGCCACACGGCATGGCATGGATGAAGGCAAAGCAGAGTCCACAGGGACACCCCTCGCGCATGTGTTGAAGGTGTCTTTTTGAGTTAGAGAGATCATTATTTTCTCCCTTTGATTATCTATTGATGGATCAATGGGTTGACTGATGGTGTTCCCAGGAGAGAGCGAGATGGCCAGAGGAGGATGGGACATCCTGTGTCTCCCTTTCAAAGGGCTGCATGGGCAGAACATGGCCAGCCCAACCACGAGTAAGGACATTCTCCCAAGTCTTCCAGCGCAGCCAGCATTGGATGCCAGCTCTGCGAGTGACCACTTGAGCGTTATGCTGGAGCCCCGGCCTCCTGCAGAGGCTTGCAAGCTAGGTGCACAGGGTGTGGGCAACACTTGGGAGACTGTAGCATCGGTTCAGACCTGTAGGACTGTGAGATAGATTGTCCACCACAATTTTGCTCCTGTGGAATGCACCAGATTGGGGAGGCAGAGAAACTCGATGTTTCCCAGGAAACACTGTGGTTCACTCGAGCAGCCATATCTGGTTCCAGTTTGGGTAGAAGCAGTGGACTCTGGAGGGACCTGAAGAGAGAACAGGAGATTGTAGGCATGGTCCGGCCGTTGCTGTGCACCACCCTCCCCCCCAGCCTATGTGTCCCTACTCACCCCAGTGCTCTATGCAGCCCAAGACCCTGCCTTGCACTTCCCAGACTGCATTGAATGACATGGGGTTGAGCTGCCTCCACAGCTGCTGGGTTAAGCTGCCAGGTGCTAAGAGGCAGCAACAGCCCAGAGTGCTCCCAAATCCTGCTCTTCCACAGATGCCATGATCTCTGATGCCTAGCAAATGTTCTGTATATGTGTCAAAAGGCCATTGTCCCATGCCATACTGATGCCAGCACTGGGAGTGTACGATGAAAAGAGGAAAATATTTGCTCAAAAATCAGTCAACACACAAACAGCAAGATATGCTAGGATGCAATTAGAATTTTTTTCTAGAATCTGTTTCTTGTTGTGGCAACTGCAGTTTTCAGAGGGAAGATGAGCTGGTGAGAGAAAGATTTTGTGTCTGCTGCTTCATGCCCCAGATGGCAGCCATGGACCGAGCTGAACCAGTCTGAAGCCACAAGCCAGGAGCTTGCTCAGGTCGACTTTGTGGGGGCAGAGACTCAAGGACATGGGCCATCCTCTGCTGCTTTCCCAGTCTCTAAGCAGAGAACTGGATGGGAGTTAGAGCGGCCAAGCTTTGAGGCAGCATCCCTATTGGATGCTGTCGCTTAGGGTACAAGATGATTAGCCTTTTGAGCAAGAGTGACAGCCTCACAATTGATAGGTTGCTAACTCCTCTTTGTACTGAAACACACACACACACACACACACACACACACACATACGGGACTGATGTTTATGGGATAGGCATATTGACAGAGGGGGAGACAGCGGGAAAGCAAGCAATGGAAAGCAGGATCTGCCATGTGCTAGTTCCCTGCTCAAATATATGCCACAGCCACGGCTGAGTGGACATGAAGCCTGGATTCAGAAGCTTCTTCTGGGTCTCTCAGGTGGATGAAGTTTGGGACTCCAGGCCAGCAGGCTGGGGCTATGTTCACTGTCAAAAGGAGCCCAGCCCTGAAGTATTGCCAAGCACACTGCCTGCTGATGGAACTGAATATCTGGCTGAGTCTGATTGGTTCTCAAGCTGCAGACATTAGTATGTATCCTGTAGCATGCCCACCTGTTCCATAGCTAAGGCCCAGCAGAGTTTGCCATAACTGTTTTCACTCATACTGTGTTTTATCCAACCACAGCACCAGGCCCAGGTAGAATCAAAGTGTGTTCTCCCAGGTCTCCTATTTGGTAGTAACAAAAACCTTTTCAACAAATGATCCCTATGCTCACTTTGTAATATTTCTCATGAAATCCACATCCAGAAAATAATATCTGAGCATCTAATTCCATCAGTGTTGGAGAGTTCCCCATGCGTGGCCTTTCACTTGATTGGCCATCATTGGGCCATTGCCTTGCTTGTTCACCATCAATGGTAAGATGTGGGCAGGGCAGCTTCTGGTCCCTTGACCCAGCTGAGTGCTGACTGATTCCATGTTCAGGTTTGTAACCAACCATTCTGCATGCTAATATAAAATCTAGAACATAGAGAGCCTGGGTTCCCCTCTTACCTTGGAACAATGTAACAGCGGATTAGATTTTTTTAATATGTATTTTTATTTTGATAATCCTACATAGTTGATTAGGGCACAAAGTGTCAAGTGTTACAGGAAAGTGGATAAGACCATTATTTCCACACTAGTATTGTATTTGGGGGGTTAGGGCAGAAACAGAGGGAGAAACCCTCCCAGCCTCCGTCCCATCCCAGATCCCCGATGTGGGGCACTCTCTGAGGGTCCTGCTCAAGCAGTTTTTGATGGCATCTCTTCAGAATCCAAGTGCTGAAATAATCTACTCATGGTTGGTGTTCTGAGATCAGCAGTTTAGTTGGTGGATCTCCAAAGAAACTTCATCTGAGGTGATACCAGACCTGATTCCTATGTTTGCTTGCCTGTACAGGGTCTGACACAGTCCAGTGCCCCAATCAGTTTATGCTCATGCTTGTGGTTCCAATTGCTGGGTCAGTTCTGGTACATCCCTGTGTTCCACACAAACCAATTGTTGTTGCAGTCCAGCCCGATCAGGCCCACTTCATACCTGGTTCTCCTGCGAAATTTATTTCTATACCAGTTTATCCTTGACTAAATGGTTACACTTTTAGAGTTCATATCAAGAGCTATATCTAATCAGGTAAAAACATTGTTCATAGGGTAAAAGAGGCTATGTATTCTTAATTTTACATTTAGAAAATATTTGTCTCCCTTAAATTAAAATGTAAGGTGTAGAAATCTCTACTTGAATATTCATTGCTGTTGGAGAGCTCTGTTATAGCAAATTACTGAACAAGTTTAGCAAGTAGCATCTTGATTTGTTTTGTTTGTAACTAGATTTTTCTTAGCTTATCCAGTATCCATTCCCTCTGGATAAGTGGTGGGGGTGGGTGAAGTTGACAAAAAAAGAAAAAATTTAAACCTTGTAAAGACTGCAATTTCAGGCAGAGAAAGCAGGAGGAGGAGGGAGAGAATTGATTATGGAAGCTGAGATCCTCAGTGAGGAAAGCTAGCTAGGTACCTTCAGACAGAGGAGGGTGAGCCAAGGAGTGAGATGTGGGAAGCAGGTGGAGCACAGTGTGATTTACATGGAGGAGAGGGAGGAGGAAAATAGTGATTATTGATCAGAGTGAATAATTTTGCTTTACAATCATCTGGCTTATGCTGTAGGCACAAGCAATATCCGAGTGGCAGCAATGGCCAGAGCTGAGCCGATCTTAATCTAGGAGCCAGGAACTTCTTCCAGGTTTCCCACATGGGTAAGAGTTCCAAAGCTTTGGGTCATCCTACCCAGTTTGCCAGGCCACAAGCATGGAGCTGGATGGGAAACAGGGCCAGCAGGACTGAATAACTGCCCAAATTGGATCCCGGTTCAGCAAGACAAGTACATTTAGCCACTAGGCTACCGTGTCAGGCCCAAATGACAGATTTCTATAATGACCAAGTGCAAGGATGAATAGGGACCACATTCATGAGAGGTGTTGAAACTGCAGATAACCTATAGCCCCAGGAACAAGATCTGAGCTACACAAAATCAGTCCTAGCTACAGGCATATAGGGCTCAAGACATGAGGAGACAGACAAGATTTGTGTAAGTTTCTAAAGCACAGGACAAAAGACAGAATATATCCCATGAACCAGCACAGTAGCTGGGGGTCAAATTATAGCCTCAAGTGAGTGTTTGCATATACTGAAAACCATCCACTGTGGCCATGCATTAACAAAATTAACAACAATTCTGCATCAGGTGTGATGACTCAGTGGCTCCATCCTCAGGTTGCTTGTGCTGGGAAACCATATAAGTGCCAGTTCAAGCAGTCCCAGCTGCTCCTCTTCTCATCTAGCTCCCTGCTTGTAGCCTGGGAAAGCAGTAGATGATGACACAATGCCTTGGGACCACACACACACGGAATGCCTGCATGAAGCTCTTGGCTTAAGATCAACTCAGTTTCAGCTATGGGGTTCAATTGTGAAGGGCACCAGCACATGGAAGATTTGTCTCTCTGTCTCTCATTCTCTCTGTAAATCTTTCTTTCCAATAAAAAGTAAATAAATATCAAAATAACAATCAGGAAAAGTGATTAAGAAAAAATAATCAATTTCAGGAATATAAATATCATCCCTTATAAATCTTTTAACCTTTTATGATGAGAGGATTTTCTGAAATACTTAGGAATGAGATGTTTTAAAACAGGGCCTGCTGCAATAACCTAGTGGCATAAGTCCTCGCCTTGCACACGCCGGCATCCTTTATGAGAACCAGTTCTAATCCCAGCAGCCCTACTTCCCATGCAGCTCCTGGCTTGTGGCTGGGGAAAGCTGGTTAATATGGTTCACACCCTTGGGACTCTTGATCTGAGAGGGAGACCTAGAAAAGGTTCTGGGCTCCTGGCTTCAGACTGGTACACTTCTGGTCATTGTGGCTGCTTAGCGACTGGATCAGTGGAAGAAACATCTTCCTCTGTCTTTCCTCTTCTCTGTACATATGACGTTCGAAAGATAATTATTCATAATCCTCCAAAAAAAAAAAAAAGAGAATGTTTTGAATCAGAACCCAAAAGCCATAAATTGTGGAAACCAAAAGCCACAAACTATGGAAACCAAGTTACAGAAATATATACATTACATAATAAAGGAAATATAAATACAATATTTATAATATATAACACAGTAAGTTTTTCCCCTAGATTTAATGTGGAGAAGCCCCCTTGACACTTTGTCTCTTACACATTGTTGTGAATGTGTAATCATGAGATTAAACACAGAAAGGAAACCGCAGCAGAATGGTTACGTTTTAAGAAGCAAAACTACCCATGTGCACTAACGGCCCTTTTTTTGGAAAACCAAACACACTGATGAGAGGATCCAACAAGAATTCTGGGCAGGGGATCAATATATGCAATCAAATTGCTATGTATTTATAAGAAGCAGATATGGTACAATATGAAAGCAAAAAGTAGAGACCAGTTGATGAACATCAATAAGAGAAATGAGACTGAAAAGATTATTTTATAGCATATTTTCAAAATATTCTTCAGTTCTGCATTTTAAAGTCAAATTAATTAATGGAAAACAAAGTCATTATAAAGAAGAAAAGTCCCAGAATCTATTGAACTTTCAGTCAATTGTAACTGGAGCCTCTTGTCATACATTTTTGTTTTTCCAGACTTGAACATGAAGCAGAGAGGGAAGGACAGTCCAGGAGGTGGACTGATGTGAGATGCGACAGTGGCCCCTGCTGTTGAAAGGCTCAAGCTGCAAGAGAGGAGGTTACCCCACAGCCTGAGATGAAGCCACACCCCTTTTTCCCCCTTTCTCCAAAATTCTTAGGCACAGCCTACACCTATTGCGCTTCTGATTGGCTGCTCAGCCTGTGACGTCTTGCGTATTCCAGGTCTGTGGGGTTGATCCAATCACACGCACCCATGAAAAGCTGGTGGAACTATGCAGGAGGTTCTTCTCTGGCCCCACCATAGCTGTATTGCTGGTTCTGCTCCCCAGAAAGAGAAGGTGACTCAGGAGGTGCTGCACCGTGAGATCCCTACCCGAAGGAGCCTCTGCTGGACACCCAACTCTCCAGGCTAGAAGCAGTGAGTGTGTATCATCAGCATCTCCTCAGGACCCAGGATGGGAGGGGGACAGTAGGGGGACCTAGGGGTCCTCACTCTGCAGCACTGACCTTGAACAAAAACCCTCTCATAGGGTCTAGTGATATCAGAACTACAGCCAGGAGCCCCAGGTTGCAATCAAAAATAGAAGGATTGTAAGCTTCCTTCTGGACACAGGAGATAAGCTTTCTCTGGTCCTTATCTTGTTCCAGCCTTGGCTCCCAGCCCTCTCTTACACCAACCATCAGGGTTGCTTGTGAGCCCCAAAATTACTTTAGATAAACAGAAACCAATAAAAGTCAGCTAGTTGATAATCCCTCAGCTTGTACCTTACTGATCAGGCTTCCCATTTGGCTGTTCAGAGAAACAGAGCAAGACACTGACAAAGAACTCTGAAATACCTAGGGGAAAGGTCAACAGGCCTGTAATTGTTCAGGCTGTAAATACAGGTCAGGCTCCCTATTTGCTTCACCTGGACTTTATTAGGTAGGATGCAGAGTTAAATTCTTCCTCATTCACTGAGTTGTTGGGGATTTCACTGCTCACCTGCCTAAAACTTTTCTATTCTTCAATTGTTAAAATGCAAATTTCTGTAAAACCATGTTTACTCACTATATACTGCAAAGTTTAGATTGTGGCTTAAGATTCTACAAAATTTTTTTTCAGTTTATGACTGTTAATGCTAAACAAGATGCAACTGCATAGAAACTATATGCTAAGTTTGTATTCAGCTGTTATACATGATGGATATTAATGTTGGTCCTTTCAGTGCTCCTGTGGGACGATAATTTAGGTTAAACTCAAAAACATGTTATCTGTGGAGGAAAAAAAAGGTTTATAGCAGCTGGTTGTGTATATATTAAAATTGAGAAAGATGTCATTTAAGTAGTTACAGGATGTGGTTATGAACTTGCATTTTCTAACAATGCCAATGGCAATTAGCTTCATGTTGTTGTTAATTTTGATGTTTCTTGCTGTTGTTGAAGTTGTGTAGTGACATCTCAATGGAGGGAATGATATTCTGCCAGCTCTACTTTCAGACAAAGAATGGTCTCCCTTGTAGACACGCAAAGCAAGTGCACAGGGACTCAGGCACAGGGCTTCTTTAGAAGAACCTGAAGAAGGAGCTGTTAAGGCACAGGTACTGATTTATCCGAGGGCAACTGATATGATGTCACCCATTTCCTTAAGTTCTCACAATTGGGAATAAATGTCCCCATGAATTGTAGAGGGAATAGGTCATTTTCAACAGAGAGCATGGAATAAACACCTGAATTGCCATAATTCTTACTCAATGCCAAGCGCTGCTCTCTGCCCTGGAAAACACTAGCCACTAACTCCTCCAAGATACAATTCAGGAAATTGTCAATTTGTAACCTCTCACAAAATTAGCATTAGCACTTTAGAAGAACTGTTTGCTGTGGATGGTAGGCATGGGAGAAAAGCAGTGAATGCCCACCTGACACAGCTCAGGAAGGAGTCATTGCCCTGAGTGGTGTATGTGACTTTATGATGACATTGGGACTCCTGTGTCTATCAGAATGTCTAGAGTTTAGTACTGTGCAAATGCAGTGTGCAACTAATGCCACAGCTGAGAGGCAGCAGACAGTGGTTTGGGTACCAGTGTGGAAAACCTGACTTATATTCAGTCTTATGACTGTTGGGGGTATGTGGAAAGTGACAGAGTGAATGAAAAAGTCTGCCCATTTAAAAAAATAAAAGAAAAACGGTAAATTAAGCTCCAAAAGTCTTAGTACATCTCCCTTTGCTTAACTTAAGTGCATATGTTTTGTTCTAATGTCCTCAACTGGTGATCAACCATTGAAACATTTAATTGGTTCTCAGTACACTGTTTTTTTTTTCTCTGAGTTTCAAACCACTTTGTAACAAACAAACATGACTAATTTATCTTCTGGATCATTATTCTCCCTGAAAGTGTGCAGTAGATTTGGGGTTGCTTCAGATTGGTGCAGGACTGGGCCTTGTGGACACTTGAGGAGTGAATCATCGGATGCAAGATCTTCCTCTATGTCTCTCCTCCTCTCTCCATATCTGACTTTGCAAAACAAATAAAATAAATCATAAACAAACAAACAAAAAAGAAATGATTGATGCACTCTGGTTTTTCTCAGTTTTGGCTACTAGGGAGTAAAATCTTGAGAAAGATCCAGGTAAATGCTAAGATAGTGTGTTTGAGAAGCTGGGAACTTTCATTTTGCACACACAGGTTGGTTTAGTCAGAGGATTATTTGTACCAACAAAGAATAATTCTAAAGATAAACTTCTGGTGGCCTTGAGCACTTACAGATTTGTGAGTGTGTTTGTTCCTGATTTCGTATATTACTTCAGGAAACATTTGCAGTGGTCCAAGTCTGCTGGTAAAAAGCGTAATAAAAATTGTTTGACTGGTTTAAAAATATCATTTGTGCTCAATATCTGGGATAAGATTCTTTTAAAAAATTTTCATTTAATCTGTATTGAAAGTCACATATACAGAGAGGAGGAGGAGAGAAAAAGAGGAAGATCTTTTGTTCATTGTTTCACTCCCCAAGTGACTGAAAATGCCTGAGCTGTTTCAATCCAAACCCAGGAGCTCAGAGCCTCTTCTTGGTCCTCCACATGGGTGCAGGGGAACAAGGCTTTGTTCTGTCTTCCACTGCTTTCCAAGGCCACAGGCAGGCAGTTGAATGGGAAGCAGAGTCACTCAGATTTGACCCAGTATATATATGGGATCATGACTCATGTAAAGGGAGTATTTCAGCTGCAAGTATATTTCACTCTGCACCCAGATAATTTCTTAAAGGGGACATAAGTCCAGAAAGATCTGACATTTGCTATCTCCTAACATTAACTTGCACCTGTGTATAGATTGAGCCTTGACCCTGAGGCCTCTACTAAGTGCAGAAGATGAAATAATTGAATTGTTTTGTGTTTAGTTGTTGGTAATAAATTGGTATTAACAAAGCACATCTGGTGTTAAAATCACAGAGGCCATGACCTTCACTTGGCTTTGAATGTGTGGTTGCAGCAGAGAGCTAAGATTCTGGAGGAGACACTGCAAGCCGTGAGGAGTTCCCAGGTCCACACTGTCACATTTCTGGCTGCTTAGGATTCTCTCAGTCACTTTCAGTGAGCCCCCACTCTGTCCTCAATGAGAGTGATCCCCAAGGCTTGGGAACATGGGTAAGCTGCTGAGTGTGGGTCTTTCTATGAACTGCTTCCCAGGCTGCTTCCCAGAGCTCATTCTTTGTCATGTCCTGGTGCTTTAATGTAAAGTTTGCTCACTTATGCAGGAATGCTCTACCCTGATTTGGATGTTACAGCTTTGTTCTCTTGCATGGAACCTGAGCTTTTGCAATGGTCTCATAGAAAGATAGTAAATTCTTGACAACTTTATTTTCTGTGAAATCTCAGTAAGACTGTAAACAATGTAAATTCTATACCAATTGAGAAAAAAAAAAGCCTTTGTCATTTCAGGTCTTGCTTTCTTTGATCTTCTATCCCCAGAGGTGACTAAATTTCAGTACAGTTTGGTGATTTATGTTTGTGATTTTTAATCTGTATTTTTCAGTAATATAATATCAGAGTAAGTCAAGCTGCTACCTGCATATTGGTTAAAGGTCTGGCTGCTTCACTTACAATTCTGCTCCCCGTTATAAAATCTGGCAATGAAGCCTTACATGTCTGAAATGCTTGGGCTCCTGCCTCTCTGTGGGACACCCAGAACCTCTAATCCTTGCTTTTGTTTGGCCCAGAAAGTGGTGCCATTTAGTGAATGAGAAGATGGATCTCTTTCTCCCTGCCTTCAAATAAATAAACCTTAAAAATGTCTATTTGCCAATTTTCTTATTATTATTACTTCTTGTTTGTTTCATTTGTTTATTTTCAACTGAGAGTTTAAACATAAGAGGCAGAGATCTTCTGCCCTTTGGCTTACTACCAGATGGCTAAAATAACCAGTGCTGGAGCAAGCTGAGTCCTGGAGCTTGCAGCTGCCTGCAGGCTTTCTGTGTGGGTGAGCAGGACCAAGACACATGGAAGATCATCCACTGCTTTTGCCAGGAGATTAACAGGGAGTCTGGTTGGAAGTGGAACAGCTGATTCCATATGGGATGCTGGTGTTGCAATTGGCAGCTTGACATATTATATACCACAATGCTGGCCATTGCTTTAGTTTTTGATATTGGTGACAATGTTTTCCCTTGCTTTTTATTTATCATATGCTAATTCATGCAAGTGTTCTCACATATGGGGCAATATTCTTAGGTTACCAATTGTGGATAAATTCTGATGGTGTATGCGTTGTTGGTAGGGCAGAAGGATTGCAGCTTAATATTTCCTCCATGTGCACTTATTTATTTTGTGATTGTCTAGGACTCGGTTTGATTTTATTTTCTTCATCTAGTGTTCACTGAGATCTCTGATCACATAGCAGTTCCCACTGGCTGGGCACTGACACTGCAGCATTGACTTGTCCCTGCCAGCCAGTTGGTATATTACTTCCCTTGCTGTTCTGTGAGATTTTCCTTCACATAATGTGCTGCTCTATTTAGAATCACTGCAGAGAATCATGTGGTCCTCAAAATTGCATGTACAAAGCTGCACCAAACATCCTGGCCAATTCTTGTTTTAAAATTAATTCTTTTTCTCTTATTTTAAAAATAATTTTGATTAATTTATTTCATTTATACAAGTCATAGAGACAGTGATCTACCAGTAGCTCCTTAATTCCTTAAAATATATTTTATGTTCTGTAGATGTAGGACTGTTAAATTTCTTCTAAATAGATCATTATTAATGTCAAGGGATGATTCTGACTTTTAAACTTCTAGAGATTTTTAATTAACATGTACTTGGATACTATTATAAGGCACAGTGAAGTGTCTGAGTATACGTACAGCATAAGCTGAGTAAACCAGGTGGCCATGCTTTCCATCTATCTTTGTTTTTGAGCAAATGCATTCCTCCATTCCAGTGTCCTGCATATGGTTACATTCTGAAATGTAGTCACCAAACACTGGGATGGAACAACAACAAAAAGAACATCTGTGTATAAAACCATTATGAAAATGATTGATGATCATATGTAGGTAATCATATGGCAATGCACAAAAGAAATAAAGTGCAAAGTGTTATCAAAATGAGCATATGTGCTATCCAGTATTTGTAGTTTGTAAGATACAAAATGAAATTTAAGAACTTAAGGAATGCAAAACCTATACATTACTGCCCCAATGAACAGCCAACATCACGAATGTTTTCCTATGTTTGTTGACACTTTAAATGACTGTTATTAGAAAGTATACTTGGGACTAAATGAAACATGGACGGATGCATTTCCAAAAGCATAAACCTAAAATCAATGTAGCACAGTTTTACCTAATTTTGCCTGTTTTCTTATATTATCTACTAAACTAACGCAATGCTAAATCAAAGCTAGTTTTATGATCTTCGTTGAGGAATTTTGATGGTTAAATTTTGAAATTTGTCATAGGTTTTTTTTGCCAAGATGCATTGATATTACTAGTTTAGTGAACTAAGGGTGACATTTACAAGATAGGAAAAAAAAATATATTCTAGTTATAAAATTAACAAAACTTATAGTTTTAATATATTCAAAGCCTCAAAAAAATAAATAATGTGGGCTATTACTGATAAATATATCATTGAATTTAATGGTTTTCTAGTAAATATGTCCTACTTGGGTGGCAATTATAGATGTGTAAATTCTCAGTATGCAATCACTCATGAGAGAGTGGAAAGGACAAAACAACCCTGCATTCATCAGTTCACTCCCACCAAGATACCATGGTCTTCAGTTTCAGGCTTGGCCAGGTCCAATCCAGAGGAAAGAATCCTATTTGGGTCTCCCATGTAGTATCAGGGGCCTGACCCCTGGCATCATTTAGTGCCATTTCTGGCATATTATTGAAAAGTTGATCAGAAGAAGAATGGCTGGAACAGAAACTGATGCTCTGATAACAGGATGTCAGTCTCAAAATGGTGTTAGTGAGACAGCAAACAGAGATGGTTTTCAAGAAAATTCAAGATTTGATCAAGGCAGGGTGACTCAATGTTTTTTTGAACCTAGAACAGGTACTTCCTCCCCCATCATGACCACGTCATGTAGGAACTGCACTCCAGGCAATTGTAGCTGAGAACACAGACCTCCACCTCCTGCCCACTGCCAGCAGATGACAGCTCTGCTTTCTCTGTCCTCAGTTGCCTGTTGCCAGAACCATGCTTGGGCTGAGTGGTGCTGAGAGATATGGGCCCAAGGCCTGCTAGAGTGATGAGGCTCTTTATTGAGCATGAGGACACCTAGATCCCATCTTCACCCTATGCAGCATCCTCTGTGGGTGAATCTCTATAGAAGCAGCACATTTGCAGCGACTTTGGACTGGAAGTATTAAAGGTATTAGGGAAACGTTCAGACAGGACTGGGTTTCTATTCTTTCTTGTTTGCATTTTTTTGAAATAAAGTATTTTAAAATGTATTTTTTATTTGAAAGGCAGCATTGCAGAAAAGGAAGCTGAGACAGAGAGGAATCTTCCATCTGGTGGTTCACTCCCTAAATGGCCTCTTTACTGTAGGTGGACTGGTCCTGGTTAGGAGCTTGGAGATTCTCTTAGTGTTCTGACATGAGTCCAGAGGCCCAAGGACTTAAACCATCCTTTCCTACTTTCCTAGTCATTAGTAGGGAGCTGGGTTGTTAGTAGAGCAGCCGAACTCAAAGCAGCACCCATGTGGGATGCCAGCACTGGAGGTGGATGCTTTGTCACAGGATTCTGATACCGTTTTTTGTGCCTTTGTTTTAGAGGCAAAGACATGGAACATGGGAGAGAGAGAATACTCTCAGAAGGCGGTTCACTACACAAATTCTTGTTGCACATTAGGCTAAATTAAAATTGGGAGTTAATGATGCAAACGTGGCAGCAGAGCAAGTTTAGCAAGTGATTTGGATACCTGTATTTCAAGAGGACAAAAGGCATCCTCTTGGACTCAACTAGATCACACGTGTGCCATTTCTAACATTGGCAGCCAGATTTCCCACTCAGGTTCTGGGTTAATTGACAGCAGACAGCCCCATTCAAGTTAATTTTAGGCACGAAATGTGCACCTCACCCTAGAAATTACTCCCTAGGTTCTGCATGCCTGGCCCCTCCTGCTACCTTTTGTGCTACGTAAGTTAACTAACTGTAAGCTCTGGTAACTCCTTTTCTGCTTAAAACGGTGCTTGTACCATATGGGTCTCAAACTGATCAGAGGATGAGAGCTTTAAAACTCCTGACTTTCCCCGTTCAGTGCAACAGCTGCGGAAGTATAGTGGGAGCAGCTGTCACCAAGCTAGGAAACTACAGACTCCCCCACGTTCTACATTTGGGCCCAGAGTGATCTCTCTGGCAACCTGCAGCAGGATCGGCACAGCGCTGCCAACTGACACCACTTGAGGAGTGAATTGATGGATGGAAGATCTTCTGCTCTGTTTCTCCTCCTTTCTGTATATCTAACTTTCAAACAAAAATAATTAAATGTTTAAAAAAAAAAAGAGCTCATTTTCAGGATTCAAGCAGCTGTAATTGCATCAGATGTGGTGCTTGATTCAAACCAGACACTCAGGGTTGCATTGATCACAAGCAGAAACTTTACCACTATGGTCATTACAACTATTTTTAGAAGATAAAAATAATTGAAAATTGATCATGGTGATGAACATAATGAAGCACAATGAGTTATATTTATAACTTTTCTGTGAGTACTTAGATGATTGTTGGCATTGTAAAATGATACGATGAATTATTTCAAAAATTTCATTTGTATTCAGTATATCAAACTCCACTCCACACTGAACTTCATTTTCTTCTATAGGCTATGTTGCATATTTATAAATTTTTATGAATATAAATGTAACAGTAAGGGATGATTACATCTAATTTACCAAAATTAAAATGATTGTCTCAGATCCAAAAGTTTTGGGGGTGGTTGATGTAATGCGTTTTTCTTTTTAAAGACTGGGTTTAAAATATGAATTAATTAAAACATAATTTTAATTAATTGCTATTTTTAATAAATTAATTTGTATTTTTAAAAATAAGAATTAATTTTTAAAAATTTCAGACACCGAAGGTACACAGGAATATTCTTAGTAGTAAAGAGTCACAAAGACTAACCTTTGCGGCTCACGTTGTGATACAGTGTTTTAGACTGCTATTTGCATATTGCATTAGCAGTTCCAGGGAGTAAGGGAAATCCCTGAGAACATGGAATTTTACGATAAAATTACAAAAGGGGGATAAAAAGGGAAGTAGAGTGCCATGTACCTGCAAAAATATCAGTTGTAGAAGTGACTTCCTGAAATTCTCTTAATTGAATTTGAAATTTAATTCTGTTACGCACCAAGATATATCCACAAATCAACTTAAAATATGTTGTTCTAGATACAGTATGTTTTTGTGTAATCATTTTTATAAATACTATGAATGTTTGAAAGACAAATTGCAGAAAGAAGAGAGAAGTTCCATCAGCTGGTTGATTCACTTGAACAGGACTCTGCCATGCTTAGCCCAGCAACAGGAATCCATCTAGCTTTCCCAGGGGATTATTGGAACTCACCCATTGTGTTCCAGGCACAACAGCAGTATTCTGCATAAGAACTGTTAGATAGCTAGTAGACATAAACCAGGCATTTGGGGATCAGATGTGATCTATCTCAAGCAAGCAGCCCAACCTCCTGAATCATGATGTTTACTCTTTCAAGAATGATGGTTTTCTCTGACTGTTCCCATAATGCAGCTATTTAATGAGGTAACATGAAAACACTTGTCAAACTATGTTGCTGTGATATTTATGGATGTCCTAAGGGCTAAGGCAAATAAAATGGCAAAGTCAAGTGTCATTGACGGTTTAGGAACTTGGAAGTGTCATTGAAGACTGAAGAATTTTCCTTGGAAACAATTACTCTAGAAAGCTGTATAGAATAAATGTGTATGGTGTCCATTTTTTTATATTTAGATTTAGACAAAATTACTCTGATTAAAAAATATTTGCCTTCTCTAGAGTTTTTACTATTAACTGCCATGAATGCTCAAACGAAAGTTCCTACATGGAGTCCCATGCAGGTGATCTGTAGAAATAGAGAAATCCTTAATGCCACACAAGCATTTTTTTTATGTTTTTATGTAGCATAAATTTTAGTGACACTATGATATTATTCCTACAGTATTTTGTAATTTGAACAATAGTTGTTGAAAATTAAGTTAGTGCTTCGCAGTAACTTTATTATTAAAATTTTCATTGGAAAGTCAGGCTTTGCAAAAAAATCTACAGAGAGAAAGTTTTCCATCACCTGGTTCACTCCCCAAGTAACCACAATGACCTGAGCTGAGCCAATCTGATACTAGGATCTAGGAACTTCTTCCAAGTCCCGCGAAGATGAAGGGTCCCAAGAGTGTGGGCCATCCTTGAATGCTTTTCCAGGCCTAAGCAGGGTGCTGGAATGGAAATGTAGCAGCCAGGATATGAATCAGCACCCGTACGGGATCCCAGCATATCCAAGATAAGAATTTTAGTCACTAGACTGTAGTGCCAGGCCAAGTAACATTATTTTGAAATAAGTAGTAGTTGTTTGCACTAACCAAATGGTAACTTGAACATAACCACTGCCAATCATTGACATTGTTGATACTGTTCAAGGAAAGCTTCCTGACACTTTTTTTAAAATTTATTTTTAAAATTATTGGTTACATTGTATTATGAGATACAGTTCCATAGGTACTGGGATTCCCCCCACCATTCCCCCCATGATGGACTCCTCCACCCTGTTGTGAGACCTCAGTTCAAGATCAGTTGAGACACCTTCACTGCCAGCATATACCAAGCATAGAGTCCAGCATCTTATTATCCAGATAAGTTCATCCACTTTTTGGGGAGACCTTCCTTGGTCTGAAGGTATGGTCAAGACAGCAAGATCCCGATCAATTAAAAGCCCTAGCAGCAACAATATATATAGTTATGGAGTTAATTGACATAGTATTGAGTAAACAATATGTTAAAATTGCTTCCTGGCACTTGTAAAGCACTGTTCTTGCCCAGGGAAGCTGATGGCTTTTGTGTCACCAACCATTGTGTCGGCTTCCTGTCTTGGCATTGCTTAGCACAGTAGGAATCATTAAGCAGACTAGGGACAAGCAAGACCAATTCATAGCCCCACTCTCCACTTTCTCTTGCAGGGTTTGCCCTGCAGCCCACTAAATGTTTCCCAGGCTGGAGAACACAAACGTACCTTCGGTAAGTTGTTTGTTTACTTCTCAGCTTGCTTTACATTGTATTTTCAGAGTTTTCTGATGTTTTTTAAACTACGGTGAAAAAAAAATGTATGAGATAAAGAAGGTAAATTGTCACGACTAAGACATTGGAGCTGTAAAAGCTGTTTGAAACTTTCTTTCCATGTTTTCTGATGCAATAACAAGACATGATTACTATTATTATTACATGATTCAAATTGAAATGAAGAATTTGTTAATGATTCTAGGATATCAAAGTTTGAAATGGTACTTACTGAAGTTACACATGTTAAAATGAAAATTATTTAATACCTAGCTGAAAAGAAACACTCAATATTTTGAAGTTGTAGGAGTTTCCAAATATACAAAAACATATATTTAATAACTTTCCAGTTTTGCTTTATTGGAATTGCTGAAACATTGTAATGCTTAATAGCATTTGGAGGCTGTACTATATTCTTGAGCTGCTACAGGAATATGTGGAGAGTGATATATACTACTTGTTTGCTTATTAACAATTTAAAAGAAACTATTTTTTAAAAAAATTTATTTTAAAGACTGACTTGCAGAAATGGAAGGAGAGAGACAGAGATAGACATGTCTGCTATCTGCTGATAGATTCACCAGTGGTTAAAATGGTCAGTGCTGGACCATGACAGAGATAACCAGGGGGTCCATCTGAGTCTCCCAATCAAGTGCTTGAGCCTTCTTGTGTTTCCAATTTACATTATCTTAGAGCTGGATTGGAAGTGAGGGCCATGGAAGCTTACCATGCTATGACACAATGACATTTCCTATTGCAGGCTGTCTGTGGTTTTTGTTTGTTTGTTTGGTTAAGATTTATTAATTTGAGAAGCAGAGCTTCTAAGAAAGGGAGGCGGAGAGATATCTCCCATCTGCTGATTCACTCCTCAAATATCCAGAATGTGTAGAAGTGAGCAAGACTGAAGCCTTGAGTCAAGAGTATTATTTGGTCTCAAGTTGATTACAGGGACCCAAGTGCTTGAGCCATCCTCCACTTTCTTTCCAGGCCTGTTATCAGGGAGATGAATCTGTAGTGGAGCATACAGCATATGAGCCAATGCCCATATATGATGCCAGTGTCTTTATTTGCTAACGCACAGGGCTGGCCCCTTGTTGCACTCTCTCTCTCTCTTTTTTTTTTATTTGAAATGCAAAGTTGCAAAATGAAGTGGGAACAGTGAGAAAGAAATCTTCCATCTGTAACTTTACCACTCACATAGCTGCAATGGCAAGAGCTATTCCGACCTAAAGCCAGAAGCCTATTTTGGGTCTCCCACATGGGTACAAGTATGCAAGGACTTGAGACATCCTCTCTTGCTTTCCCAGGACAAAAGCAGGAACCTGGATAGAAAATAGAACACTCAGGGCAGGAACTGCTCACATATGGGAAACTCGAGCAACCTTGCCACAGTTCAGTTCAGAAATACTAACAGGATTAAAAAGAAACTGAGGCAGACCATGAAAACACTGACCTGTTCCCTGCTTCTTCCAGGTGATATCCTGTACTGGTTTCAAAGTTAGTGAGAAGGTTAGCAACATAGGCAGTCCTTCAGTGCCATTTCTAATATTAGTTTCATCATTTTACACTTAGATCAGTAATGCCTAACTTCAGTTTCTCTTTGTGAACACACTTCACTGAAATGTATTACAATACAATTAACGTGGTATCTCATTGTAGTTGCCATTTCCATTCACTTAATGATTAACCATGCTGAGAATGGTGTAATTAACCTTTTGGTTATCTTTGTAGAAAAATCTGTCTTTGTCCATTTTGAAATCTGTTTTTATTGTATTTTAAGTCTCTCGCAAACAGGCACTGAGGCCAATGAGGGCGTGAAGCGTCAGTGTTGTTTGACTTCAGGACCCCCTGTGGACATGTCCATTTACTATAAAGTAAGCACAACTCCTATGGACTAGGAAAGGAGAGAGCAGAAGAGCAGTTCCCCAACAGTCCTCCCACCCAACAATGACACTTTAATTGACTGGAAGATATGTCTATCTCTTTAGAACCTCCAATCATTTCACAGGTCAAGCTCTGAATGCACACCTGAAAGCCATGCCTCAGGTCATAGGCAGGTAGGCTGTTGGTAAGACCCCCAGGGTAGCATATAAATTGACAATGGTATTTATATTGTTATACACAATTACTATTTAATTTCCAACTGATGCAATTTGTTCTGTAACTTAACATCCATTGACCTTAATAACTTTTTCAACCTCCTACCTATTTTTAATGTTGGTGAAGCAATTCCTAAAACCAGCCCACCGAGTGGGCTGTGATGTATAACTAGGAGTGAAATTTTGATGACTACAAATTGACTTGTAATGCCATTGTTAAGATACAATTTGTAAAATTTATTTTCTAATTTGTTTTGATTGGAAAGTCAGATTTACAAAGACTTCTTGTATGCACTGGTTCACTCCTCAGGTGGCCAAAATAAGTGGAACTGTCAGAGCTGAGCCAATTTGAAGCCAGGAGCTAAGAGCTTTTTCCAGATTTCTCATGCCAATGCAGGGTCCGAAGATATTGTGCCACCCTCTACTGCTTTCCCGGGGAATAAATTGTGAGCAAGAAGGGAAGTGAATAATCAGGATATGAACTCTAGCCCATATGGGATCCCAGTAAAGCCAGGAGCCTCTTTTGGGTCTCCTTTAGCTACTAGGCTATCATGAGAGGCACTAAATTTATTTTTTAAAGCGTTTCTAACTTAACTCCATGTGACTAGATAAACTACTTAATGAATTTAATATTTTGGTTTTTAGATCTTGTAGTCTTGATGTGTCTTAAACTTTTTAAAGCATATACAGGATGGGCCCGTTGGCGTGACATCACGGCTAAAAGTCCTCACCTTGAATGTTCTGGGATCCCATATGGGCACTGGTTCTAATCCTGGCAGCTCCACTTCCCATCCAACTCCCTGCTGTGGCCTGGGATGGCAGTCAAGGACAGCCTAAAGCCTTAGGACCTTGTACCCATGTGGGAGACCTGGAAGAAGTTCCTAGATCCTTGCTTCGCATCGGCAAAGCACCATGCATTGCGCTAACTAGGGGAGTGCATCATGGGATGGAAAATCTTTCTCTTTGTCTCTCCTCCACTCTATATGTCTGACTTTCCAATAAAAATAAATAAATCTTAACAAGAAAGGATTATATAGGAAGAAGAAAGAGAAAATTTGGAAACAAAGAACACACACACTTTTTCCTGACTGTTGAACCTTCCCCTCTTGATCATCTATGTAAACATCATCAAAAATAAAAATGAAAACAAAACTCATATAAAAAGATTCTTTTTTTTTTTATCAGCAAGGCAAGTATACAAGAGAAGGAAATACAGAGAGAAAGATTCTCCATTTGCTGATTCACTCCCAATGTAGCTGCAATGACTGGATTTGAGCCAATCAGAAGGCAGAAGCCAGGAGCCTCTTCTGGGCTTTTCACATGGGTACAGCTTTCCAAGGCTTGGGACTACTCCCTACCACTTTACCAGGCTACAGGCAGAGAGTTTTACAGGAAGTGTATTAGCTGAGACATGAACTGGTGCCTCTATGGTATCCCAGTGCATGCAAGGTGAAGACTTTCTCCCTTAGGCTACTGTGCTGGGCCCACTTTTCCAACTTCTCTCTCTGTCTCTGTGATTTTCATGTGAAGAAATCTGTACAAAACAGGAAGACAGAAAATACCCAAATCTGAAGAAAAGTCATATTTCATTGGGAAATATCATTTTTCCCCCTACAGAGATTGTACTTGTAGTATATGCTTCTTGGATTGTTAGGAGTGTAGCGCTTGCCAGATTTGGGGAACATTTGATTTTCACAGTCTTAAATTTCTATTGAAGTCAGCAATTACACATATTTCAAGCTGCTTGCTATCATTCCACCTGTCACTGAATCTACAGTGCTTTCATCAGAGTGTGTCATGTTAATGCAGTCCTTTCCAAAATCACAGTTTTGCATTCTCAACCAGATGAAATGAAATCTCATTCTAGTATTCACCCCATTTGATTTTTGTTTTTAGATTCTACATTGCACTTACAAATTGGTCAAATAGCATGACACAAGAAGTTTCATGTGTTGCTCAAATCAAGTTTTGTTTTTCAATCTCTATGTGATCTTAACAAGATAAGACTCCCCAGTTTGGTAAAGCAATGGCCAAAGGACCTCAGTAGATAGTTCTCTGACAGTAGCCATCAGGGAAATGTAAATCAAAATTGCAATAAAATATCATCTCAACCATTTCAGAATGGCTATTAATATTTGGAGGAAAGGTAACAAATTTCGGTGTTGATGTAAATAATTGGAACTTCTATACAGTGTTGGTGGGATTATAAATCAATTCAGAAACTGTAGGAAAAAACTGTAGGAAAAAGTATAAAATTTCTTAGATGATTAAACATTAGCTTGCTCTATGATTGAGCAATCTTACAGCTAGTTGTATGTTCTGAAAGTTATGAATGCATAGTGTGAAAGAGATACCTGTAACCATCTTGTTTATAGCAGCACTGATCATAATACCCAAATATGGCATGAATAGAGGTGTCCATCATTAGATGACTGAATAACAAAAACACACTCTATGTATACAATAGACTGTTAGCTGTGAAAAATAAAATTCTGTGGATTTCATCAAAATAGCTGTAACTAGAGGGTAAGATGTTCAGTGAAATATCCTAAATATGGATATACAGATATGACATTTTATTATGCAGAGTAGCTTATAAAATCACAAGCAACAAAAACAAAAATGGGATCTTTGATTTATATCTTTGCCAAACAAATGGTGAAAAATGATATTCTACTCTCATTTTAATGATCTGTGTTTGTAAACTGTGTGTGATTGAAACATAGTTTTTCATTTCATGATATTTATAGCCCTTACCTATTAGACTGTGGTCATTTTACTTTCGTTTGAAACACTCAATGAAAAAAATTAAGGTCTTGAGTGCAATGTGAATTTAAAACATAAATAAGATGTTTAGAAATGTAACAAGGGAAAAAGAAAAGTAGAAAAGTGGTGTAACTCTGTTGTAAAATTGTGTATATCAGCTACCTTAATTCTGTAAATAAGTACATAAATTCTGTACATAAATTCAGTAAAGAACTAGAAAAAAAGACAAGAAAAACCAGATAGTGGTTAATGTTAAAGGACTTCTAAAATATAATTTTAAAAATCTGTTTGTTACAATGTGGCATTTGCCTTATATGTGTATTTTCTGTTCACCATGCAGGCTGTGACTGTGTGATATTAGCTGCTGCTTATAAGAAGATAGTTCTGTATGAGATTGCAGTTTGTTTTCCCACTATGCTATAGTTCTTTATGTAGTAATTAAATTTTAGTTTAATATAAATGTTATTCCATAAAAAGTAAAACAGAAAGTGGAAAGAATATTAATATGTACATATTCAAACATGAAAAAATATTATGGTATACTTACATATATGTTTAAAAATTATTGGGAGCAAACATATATATAGCTCTAATATAGGTAGGAAATATTTACTTATTTGTGCAAGTTTTGCTTAAAAAATTTCCATTATTTCATTATTTCAAGTTAAAATAAGAAAATTGAATCTTATTATTGCTTAATTTGATTTTTACATATCTCAGGATGTGTGACAAAAACATTCATAAATTCTTCAAAGATTTCCTCATTATTCTGTGCAACATTAAATATATGTTTATTACAGAAAACAATCTGATACAGAACAAAGGAATTGTAACTTCAGAATTGCAAAAATAATATAGAACAATATATTTTATTTTGTTTTTACACTATGTTGCTAAAAAGATTATAAATTAAGCTCTATGCAGATGCTGCAAATCAAACACACCCAGAAGAATTATACTCAGCTTACTATTATACTTCCTGAGTTAATATTTTGGCTGAATGTTTATTGTTATTGATTTTAATTTAGTTGAAGATCAGAATGGCAATAACAGGGACAAGCTGAGAGTGATGTGTTTACTAGAAATGTATATTTTGCATTTTTTTTTCATTTACAATGTTATGGTATAATTTTGTAGGCTCTGGGATCCTTCCCCAAATTCCCAACTACCAGTGGGAGTGCAGGCTAGTACAACCACTATGGAAATCAGTATGTAGAGTACTTAGAGAACTTCATATAACCCTGCAATATGACCGTATGACCCATCTGTCCTGTTGCTAGGAATATACCCAAAGGAAATGAAAACTACATAGGAGAAGGGATGTGTAATGCTATATTTAGAACAGTACAATTGCAATAGAGAAGACATGGAAATATTCCAGATGCCCGCCAAAGAGGAGTAATTAAAAGTGTATTCTAGTGGTACCTTCAACAATTCATTGAATCTGAATGCTTATAGAACAAACTTTAATAGAATACGGAATGTTCCGTTGAAGTACTGGAATTTCAGAAGTAATACAGGACAAGAGATTTGCATTTTGTTGTTACTCTATGATGCCATATTGATTGTAATTTAAGCTGCATCCAGAAGAGTTCCAAATTAAATATACAGACAATGAACTGTCAGTATTTCTATTTGGTGAACCTGAACTGAGGAGACATGTGCTGTTACAGCTGTTGGTGTCATTTGAAGATGTGGCTGTGGACTTCACCCCAGAGGAATGGCAGACTATGGATAGTACTCAGCGGACCCTATACAGAGAGGTGATGCTTGAGACCTATAATAATCTGCTGTCTGTGGGTGAGTGAAATTCTGTCCTGTCCAAGCAGAAAAGATGTATAGATATATAGATAACAAATGAAAGAAGAATGCCTAAAGTTTATTAGTTGATAAAACTAGTAGTGATTTTGCAATGTTTACATAAATTTCCATGGACAGGGTACTACATGAAAAAGCCTGATGTGATCCTCAAATTGGAGCAAGAATCAGCACCACAAACAGTGGAAAGCTGTGTCAACCAGGGACTTTCAGGTAGGTCAGCACATAGTGGGCAAGAAATTGATACATAACCCATTCCATGTTGAATGGAATTGTCCAATGTTTTTTTTTTCTTTTTTAAGTTTCTTTCTGTTGCCTACAAGAAACACATCTAACCAGAAAAGATGCAAAGAAACTGAAAGTGAAGGGATGGAAAAAGATATTTCATGACAATGGACGAGAAAAAAGGCTGGGGTAGCAATCCTAATTTCAGAAATTAGCGGTCCTAATTTCAGACCCTAATTTCAGATGGGGGGAATCCCAGTGCCTATAAAACTGTATCATATAATACAGTGTTATTAACAAAAAAAAAATGTTTCTTTCTAAAGGACAGCTGATGAGAAACAGTTATTCTACAGTTTCCATATTTAGGCTTATTCTTGGAGTGCCTTTCAAACTCTGCCTGCCTATAACCATAAAGATAGAACTATTTATTGGTCTTTTCAATGATCCCAAGCATTTAAATCATCATTTGCCATCTCCCCAGATACATTTTCAGGAAGTTGTATTTCAAGCAGCATAGACAAGACAAGAAACATTGGCATGGTTATGGGATGTAAGAAACCCCAAGCCTCATTTTCAAGTTCTGTGCCACATTCTGTGTATTGACCTATATCAACTAAAAGTACACAATTCCAAATAATTGAAATTTTTATTTAAAACAAGTTATTATATGAATACATTAGTAAAAAAAGATGTAGTGCTCATAAATAATGTTCATAAATGTCCACATTTTAATAATATTAAAATCTGCTGTATCTAACATGGCAACAAACGTCATTGACATTCCTTGAGCATTGGAGAAGAAACTCTTCAGTGTGATTCATGGATATGGCTACTCTTTTTCTCATTTCAGATCCCTACACAAAGAATGAGCTGCTTGGAGATAATCAGCAAAGTCCAGACATAATCTTCAGGCAAGTTGTAATGACAAAAATTTTATAATAATTCCAAAGAGAGAGGCATTTCCAAAGATGCTTAGTATTAGTTCAGACCATAAGTGAAATCTGAACTGAAAGGAAAATTGTATATTAAAACACATTTGTGAAATGATTTAATTGTTTGTATGTATATTAATATATATGTATAACCTATATATACATATTATAAATATATATGTATGTATAGTTGCAGATAGAAGCTTTATTTGCAAAGTGACCAATTGAATGTAAAAAGAAGAGAGAACTGAATAGCATTTCTTGGGAGAGAGCCAGGAGATGGTGTGCCTCTTGAGTAGAAAGAGGCAGACAGCAAAGTGTCTTGGGTTTTTAAGTGTCCCAGGATGCTTCCTTGTCTAGGCAGGAACCTGTTTGTAAGACATTTCCCATTCATTCTATCAGACAGGAAATGGCTCCTACTGCACATTTGAAATGTGCTTTGCCATTCTATGGCTGTTTGGATCTCAGAGACAGGAAGCCATGTCAGTAATCATATTGAGAGAGGAGACAAAATAAAGAAAAAGGTTTTCTCAATTTATCTAGGTACTGTAGTGGGTGTCATCGAAAGGCTCAATTAGGTCATTGCAAAAGATCAAACCCAGGAACATAGCATGGTATTCTAGTGGCTAAATCCACACCTTGCACTTGTTGGGACCACATATCATCATTGGTTCACATCCTGGCAGCCTTACTTAATATCCTGGTCACTCCTTCTGGACCAGGAAAACAGTCAGACGTCCTCAAACCTTTCAACCTGACATCTTCATGGGAGACTCAGAAGAAGCAGGTTGGTGATTACAGCCTCTTAAGTCTTAAATTTCTGTGCTTCCTACCTGCACCCACCTGAAAGTATAATCGATCTGAAGTTTTAGCCAGACTCGGCAGTGGAGGTGATTGTGTGGGTCACTGAGTGGGTGCACTCTCCAGGCTTTTGCAGAGCCATCTGGTTTCAATGGTGATTTTTATTGGTACATATAGACTTGATAGAAGGCTTACAAATGTTGTGCATTATTCTCTCTGTTGAGTCAAGCCACATAGTTCCGGCTTAAGATTAAGAAATGTTTTTTATATGCCAGAGTTGAGGTGTCTCATGAAAGGAGACTTGGAGAGACTCCATAATATATTTCAATTTTTTTTTTTCTATAGGAAGCCTGACAAAATCCCATTTGGGATAAAGTGCTCTCCTACTGTTCCTGAGAATAGCCTCCGGAGTATGGAATGTCTCACTCAACAGGACAAGATACACATTTGTCTACGGTCTTTTGAACACAATGAGAAAGAAAAATGCTTCAGTGGGAAGAAGATATTCCTTATGTGTGAGCAAGTTTATACTAAAGAGCCATGTCATAAAAAAACTGTCAATATGACAGAAAGAATTCAAATTGAGAAGAAAATGTTCTACAACAAACTTTATTTTGGCAAATGTCAGGAAATACAATCAAGAGAGAAACTCCATGGACATTTTAAGAGTGAGAAATCTCTTATGTATACAGCAGATGTCAAAATGAATCAGATAAGCCAGACAGCAAAATGTCATTATATATGCAGCTACTGTACAAAATCTTTTAGCTGTAAATCTGGCATTACCACCAAGCAGAGAACTGACACAGGAGAAAATTTTTATGTGTGCAATGAATGTAAAGAAAATATGTACCAGAAATCAGAACTCACAAGAGATCAGATTCTTCACTCTGGAGAGAAGAAATATGAATACAATAAGCTTAGGGAAGCCGTTGATGAACAATTATCTCTGCAAAGACATGAGACACTTCACACAAGGGGAAAAAGTTATGAAGGTAGTGAGTGTGGAAAAGTCTTCATGAGCTATATTGATTTCTTTAATCATCAGAGATTCCACTCAGGGGGAAAACCTTATGAATGTAGCCAGTCTGGAAAAGGTTTTAGAGACCACTCAGCTGTTCTTAGACATCAGAGAATCCACATGAGAGGGAAACCTTATGAATGTAATAAGTGTGGAAAAGCTTTTTCTTTGGAGTCAAACCTAATCATGCATAAGAAAATTCACACAGAAGGAAAAGCTTATAAATGTTGTGAGTGTGGAAAAGGCTTTAGTGAAGGCTCAGCTCTCATTAGACATCAGAGAATCCACACAGGAGCAACACCTTATGAATGTAGCCAGTGTGGAAAAGCTTTTTCTCAGAAGTCACACCTAATCAGGCATCAGAGAATCCACACAGGGGAAAGACCTTATGAATGTAGTGAGTGTGGAAAAGCTTTTTCTCGGAAGTCAAGCCTAACTGGGCATCAAAAAATTCACACAGGAGAAAAACCTTATGAGTGTAGTGAATGTGGAAAAACCTATAGAGACTGTTCAGCTTTCATTAGACATCAGAGAATCCACACAGGAGAAAAACCTTATGAGTGTAGCAAGTGCGGAAAAGCCTTTGGACACCGTTCAGCTTTCATTAGACATCAGAGAATCCACACAGGGGAAAAACCTTATGAGTGTAGCAAGTGCGGAAAAGCCTTTGGACACCGTTCAGATTTTATTAGACATCAGAGAATCCACACAGGGGAAAAACCTTATGAATGTAGTGAGTGTGGAAAAGCTTTTTCTCTGAAGTCAAGCCTAACTGGGCATCAAAAAATTCACACAGGGGAAAAACCTTATGAGTGTAGTGAATGTGCAAAAACCTATAGAGACCGTTCAGATCTCATTAGACATCAGAGAATCCACACAGGGGAAAAACCTTTTGAATGTAGTGAGTGTGGAAAAGCTTTTTCTCAGAAGTCAAACCTAATCATGCATCAGAGAATTCACACAGAGGAAAAGCCTTATGAATGTAGTGAGTGTGGAAAAGCTTTTTCTCGGAAGTCAAACCTAATTGTGCATCAGAGAATACACACAGGGGAAAAACCTTATGAGTGCAATGAATGTGGAAAAGCCTATAGACACCAGTCAGCTTGCATTAGGCATCAGATAATTCATACCAAGGAAAAGCCTTATAGATGTAGTGAGTGTGGAAAAGCTTTTCCTCAGGAGACTAATCTCATCATGCATCACAGAGTCCACACAGGGGAAAAACCTTACATATGTAGCTAGTTTCCTTACCACTCAGGTCTCCATTGAACATCAGAGAATCCACACGGTGGGGGCAGGGGATAGATTATTATAGATGTCTTCCGGGTGGAAAATCCTTTTGCAGACATGTTTCAGGTCATATGAGTATTTACATGGGAAAATCATGAATGTAGACTGTGCAGAAGCCCACAAATTTTATTAGACTTAGACAATTAGCACAGGGCAAAAATGTGATTAAAGTAGCGAGTGGGAAAACTTTTAGCTAGCTAACACTTAATCCTGCATCACAGAACCCACATAGAGTATAGCCTTAAAATGTAGTGCGTGTGGAAAAGCCTTTACCTACAATCAGGTCTCATTTTACATGAGCAAATTCACAAAGATGATACATAATGAGTATGGAAAAACATTCACAGCATAAATTTATGGACAAGTGTGGAAAAATTTATAAATAACCATTTTTGAATGTAGTAGAAAGTGTAACCACATCAATAATAACATACCCACAGAAATGAATAAAACATCATTTCATTGACTGAAAAATCACTT
Organism: Ochotona curzoniae; assembly: GCF_017591425.1. Classification (NCBI taxonomy): domain Eukaryota; kingdom Metazoa; phylum Chordata; class Mammalia; order Lagomorpha; family Ochotonidae; genus Ochotona; species Ochotona curzoniae. Next base: position 78,774 of record NW_024465972.1, on the reverse strand, counting down.
TTTTGAATGTCAATCATGAGCAGAACCATGAAGCTCAGAAATTCAAAAGCATGTAAACAGAAAAACTAGCTACCATAAAGCTGATGCCATAACCTATTGGAGCTTAGAAAGTGAATGTAATGAGCATTAGCAAGAGTGCAAATGGACACCACTGTAAAAGTGCAATGCATATAGAAAAACACTTTGAAACTCTCAGCAAGTGTTAAATGATAAATGTGAGGTGTTACCATCTTTCAAAACACAGACTATGTGCTGCTAAAATCATTCAAATGTGACTTGTTCATGATCTTTTGTTGTGAGGTGGAAAATGTAAATGAGTTCTGCTTTCAGATTTTAATGTTCATAATAAATGCTTTTTGTAAATAAGACTTGTTTTGCATTCCATGGTTATCGTTTACAGATTGGTCTACTATAGCTTTTTTAGAAACTCAAAACTCTACATTGTACTACAGGCTAATATTCGAATCACAGATAATGATGCATGTGGCAAATGTAACACTAAAGATTCAACTGTGAAGGCTGAATCTTGTCTGAAGTGGAGATTGTCTGTGTCATTTAGCTAAATCTGGATCTCATTTGATCTCTGTCTCCTTTAATAATCTAGTGCAGGAGATCACCCCTGGATCTCTGCATGAGTAAATTATGTGGGAACCCATACATATACTGCGTCCCTGGAAAATCCCCTGACAATACTCTTGGCTAACTGAGACTCCAACCTGGCCTGTTCAAAGGGCATGCAGCTAGTGGGCTGTAACCCAATTTCTCTGTCCTTGGAGAAGCTGTGCTTCCAAGAACTTCCCTAATAAGAAGTTAAATGCAACCCTCATCCTGTTGACCAGTCATTTGTAATGATCATGCCCCAAGGCATAACTTTCATCCCAGGTGGTATATTTTCTTGATCTAACTGCATGGGACCTGAAACACAGCTTCTAAACTTGGGTGTCATATGTGATCTCTGACTAGGGTCAAAGGTCCAGAGAAATGGGCATGTCTACTAGCAAGTTACAATGTCCTTGCTTGGTGGGCGTGCTATTGAAAGCAATGTTCTACCTCCCCCCTTTTCTATTCTATAGAAGCTTGTAAGATCTTCCCAATAAACACATCTTTCTCCAGTTTCTCTCCTGAGGTTCTGCTGCCAAAGAACACCATAGCCTGACTCAATGATCTCAGGGCTTGCTGGTCATGAAACATCTTAGTCTCTTAGAGGTATATCCCAGACATGTAAAAATTGTCATCAGACTCTTGATGTTTATATATTAATTGAAATTTATATATCAGGTGCTGCCATTACTTCTCAGATTCACACCAATTCCATGCATCATGGCTTCCCACTGTACGTTTCTTGCAATTACATGAGCTACATCACTACATACCAGCCTGTGCATTAAATCTTTGAAGAATTTTACTGTCAACAGGTGCCTGAGATGTGCTGGTGTGATGCCAACCTTGCCAAATGGAGACCTCAGTTGAAAATCTTTCAACTGAACTCTTTCAACACCTGTAATTTGCTCCAAGATCCTGCGTTTTTTCTTTGTCACACTTCTGTGAGATTATTTTTCAATAAATATCAAGAATAAGGTTATACTGACAAAATCTAGCCTAGACTTTATTTATTTGGCTGGGACTCCAGCTCCGATGTGAGTCAGATTACAGATCTGATGGTCCTGCCTTATTATAAGATCCTCAGGAAAGTTCACAACACCTTGACCTAAGGCAAACGTGAAGCTCTCAGGGACAAGTGAGCTTTTCTACAGTGCAACCTCAGTCAGATCAACATTCTGAAGAACTGAAAAAAGTACAGACTCTAAATTCTGCAGCATCCCAGAAAAGAAAGTAATAAAAATACCAACCATACCTGACACAACAGAGCAAATAAGCAGAGTAGCCCCTTTCAAGTTCCACAGAAGACAACTTAGACCTCTGAGTGAGAAACAATCCAGACTCTGCAGACACTACCAACTCTAACAGTACATGGAAGGAACATTTCATACCCAGGACTCACCAACCAAAAAGTTCAAGACTGACCTGCTTCCACCAAGCACCAGAATTCACCTAAATATTCTCCAGTCTTGTGCTGCCTTTCATGGCTAACCATACCACTATATCCCAAGCTAATCCTCCCTCAGAATGATCTTTAAAAGATTGATTATATAGTAACTATTGGAGTCCAAAAACCATGGTTGCACCAGTACAACAGCTTATTGACATTTTGACTCCTCCTTCTCAAAACACTCCCAGCCCCTAGAAGAGAGTTGCTGTCTCCAATTTCCACTGACTGTTTTATATTAGGACCTAAAACTATACACCTCTGAGTAGAGTAAGTGTGAGTGAATCTACAGAGGCAGGGAAACTCAAGCTCTACTCTCAGGTGACTTTGGTATGATGATCTATCTAGGCAATAGAAGGAAGCAGGGAGTGGGCAGTGCCTTTCCACAGAGTGTCTTCATGTGCTGAATAAGATAAGAGCATTCTTTGAGCCTCAGAATATTCTGAAAGAAGACAAATTTGTTACAATTTGCATTTTTTCAAATTAAATATAATTTCTGTTGGAATTTTACTGGCAACAAGTGTCTGAGATTTGATGATGTGATGTCATCTTTGCAAAATGGAGACCTCATTGAGAACAAGAGAACAGTGGAATTAATAACTCATTTCTATCTGCTGTGCCATTCAGAGAAAATCTCGGCAGAAATATGCTCCCCTTGAAACTTGTTTGAGACAATGGTGTTTTGTGGCTGGATATGAGTCAGGGAAAACTCAGGAAGAAAAGAATCAAACTTTGTGTTCTTGAAGCTTTACTCTGCAATACCCCATTTCTTGTCTAATTTTTACAGTCTTTCAAGTCTGCTTGTGTGGAAATCAACATGACTGTCTGTATGTGTGTGGTTGGTGCGAATGGGGACACCTATATGTGCTCAAAAACCTCTGAATGGGTGACTGAACTGACAAGAGATGAACCCATATAAAGGGAGTTGGGGCAAATCCCAAGGGTCCAGGATGTCCTAATTAGGAATCTGAGATTTATATTTATTGACCTTTTTGATTCTTTGGGATTCTTTGGAGGGAAAAAAAAAATCAAAGCTCCTTGCTGAAGGCATTCCTGAATTGTGTTTGCTGCTGACACCTGCTGGCCTGTTCAAATACTGCAGTCCAAGTGAATGCAGCTCAAACACATGGCTCATTCTTTCTTTCTTCCCTCTGATTCTTCCTTATCTCTTTGCATCAGCTTCATACTTCTTCATCTCTAAAAGCAGTTGGTCATCATGGTAACAGGAAGATATTTGATTCAACTTGTGACTTTGATTATTAGAGAGAGAAAGAGAAACTATCATCCCCAAATGAGCAAACAAACCCTAATAAAAGCTATCACAAAGAATTAGCATTCCTCTGATGAGATGGTACAGCTGCACTCTCAGGCTGGGCATGCTGGGAGGAGCCACACTGCAGGCTCAGTTTTGAGAGCTGAAAAGAGGCTGTCAGTCTAAAACTTAGATGCCTCACACCCTAGACCCTGAGCAGCCCCTAACAAGCTTTTGGTCTGCCAAGGCAACTGCAGTGGGACCCAAAATTCATTCAACCTAACCTACCTTCCACTTCTTTTTTAAGGAAGGGGTGATTCCCTAAAGAATCTACAAATACTGTGGGGTCTGAGCATGTGTCCTGGTCCTGGCAGGGACAGATGTGTTCTGGGAAGGTGGGCTTAACAAACCTGCAGTTAGAAACACAGCATGGGTCCGGCACAGTACCCTAGTTGCTCGGCGACGTCTGCGCTACAGTGTTCCCCGTGCTGAGCAGAGGAACTAGGGTTGAAAAAAGGACAACAGACAGTGGGTCATTCGTGTAAGGAGAATGCTACTTTATTGAGAAAATGCTGCTGTTTGTATATTCTTTTCTTGTGTCCACCCTCTCTCCCGGAGGCTTATCTATCTCCCCTGTATGGCATTGTTCAGCCTCTTCCAGACACACTATCAGGAAGCTGCGGTTGGGGAATGGCCCAAGATATGCATTCTCAATTCCTGAAAGTTAGCACAGATAGCCAAGCAAACAATTCTGAGAATCACTCAAGCATTCTTGTGATGAGCATGCAGGTGAGACAGTGGAATTTTCCCATGATAGGATCTAGTAGATGTTAGCTGTACAACCTCGTGGCTAAAGTCCTAATGTTGAATGCACTGGGATCCCATATGGGCCCTGGTTCTAATCCTGGTGACTCTACTTCACATCCAGTCCCCTTCTTGTGGTCTGGCAAAGCAGTTGAGGACTGCCCAAAATCTTGGGACCCTGTGCTAGTGTGGGAGATCCACAAGAGGCTCTGGATCCTGGATACAGATTGGTGCACTTCTGCCTATTGTGGTTGTTGGGGAGTGAATCATTGGATGGAAGATCTTCCTCTCTGTCTCTTCTCCTTTCTATACATCTGCTTTTCCAATAAAGATAAATAAATCTTTGAGAGAGAGAGATACAAGGGTAAAGTATGTTGCAGAATTAAAAAGACAACATCAGCACTCATAATGATCACAAAGCTCTTCAAACTCAACTGTGCCCATACACAGTAAAGGTGTTGCCCAGGGCCCATCTTGGTAGCCTAGTGACTGAAGTGAGGACCTTGAATGCATAGGGTCCTGTATTGGCACTGGCTCATATCCTGGTTGCTCCACTTATCTAGCTCCCTGCTTGTGGACTGGGAAGGTTGTAGAAGACACTCATGGGAGACCTGGAGATAGTTCTTGGTTCCTGGCTTCAAATCAGCTCATCTCTGGCCATTGTGGCCACTTGGGGAGTGAATCAGCAGATGGAGGATCTTTCTGTTTCTCCTTTCTGTGAATCTGATTTTTTAAAGGAAGTGAATAAACATTTAAGAATAAGAAAGAGAACGAAAAACAAAGGAATGAAAGAAGGAAGGAAGGGAAGAAGGAAAGAAAGAAAGAAAAAAAGAAAGAAAAGGAAAGGAAAAGAAAAGAAGAGAAAAGAAAAGAAAAGGAAACAAGCACGTAAGCAATGCCCAGCCAGTGTGGGATGGCTGAGGAGACCCTTCAGAATGGAGGAAACCAAGGCCTTTCGATGGGCATCATCAGGTTAGCACCTGCCAGCACAGGGCCCTTTGGCAAACTCTGAGCCTTAATCTCATTTTTTTTACACCTCAACACTCAGCTTTATTGTCTTGTTTTTAATTAGCCAGTTAAAAAGAAAAGAAAAGAAAAGAAAAGAGTGAATTGATGGTGCCTGATTAGATGTTTTGATATATGCGGTGTGGCTACATGGAGTTGTTCAACAGCAGAAGTCCTGCATGCATGCATGATTTTTGCATGCTGAGGACACTTAAAATATTTCCTGCTAGACACTGTGTGGTACAGCCTGCCTCCATCTGGCAAGGTCCCTTGCTTGAAGATTCAACTAAATGCAAATAGAACCATGTGTGTGCTGAGCCTATCTAGAAGGCTCCTTGTCATTCCCTAAACAACCCAGTAAATGGGCTCTGTACACAGTAGACACACTGGTTGAGGTATACACAATGTGGAGATGGTTTAAAATTAGGGGAGCTTATAACCATAGACTTTGTTCTCCAAAGTGGGCCCTACTGGGTTGTCCTTGTGGCACAGAGAGATTAAGCCATGGTCTGCAGGATCAGCATTCCATGTGAATGACAGTTTGAGTGCCAGTTGCTCTGCTTCAGGTTCAACTCATGGCTGATGCACCTGAGAGTGTAGGACAAGGTAGACTAGGGGCTTAAACCCCTACACTCACATGGGAAACCCAGGTGGAGTTTCAGATCCCTTGCTTCAGCCTGGCTTCTAGCTCTGTTCATTGTATAATCATCTGTGGAGTGAATAAATACCTAGGAGATTCTCCCATTCTGCCCTTCAAATAAGTAATAAAGTGAATCTTGGCAGGTTCTAGGCCGGGTCCATCTCCATGCTCAGGGCTCTGACTTCAGCCATTGCGTACACGTGGTGAGCTGTCCCCGGGGCTTGCCCGAGCTCCAGAGGCTGCTCCCTTCTTGGTGAGTACACTGAGAAGGAAAGTCTGGAGAACAGGGCAAGCCTGGGCCCCACCCACCGCCAACATAGTGTGGTGGATGGGATTGGGGAGGTGGCAACCTTGGCTTCTGGGGGCTAAAATATCAAGCAGTAACCAAAAGTTAAAAAAAAAAATTAAAAAAGGGCACTGGGGGCTTGATCTCTCAAGTTAAACTCCAGAATCACCTGGACAGTACATAATCTGGGAGTGGCCTAGTAAGGAGACAGTGGGCTCTCCCTCATTGGTTACCATACCCATTGGAGAGCAGGAAAACGAGGACAGGGGTAGGGGTGGCTAGACAGAAAGGCATGACCAGTATGTGTGTGGGTCAGATAGTAGGGTTGGTTGGGTTGAACTAGGCTTCAACCCACCTAAATGGCCAGAAACAGGCAGAGAGGGGCATGCAGGTGGCCCTGGGTCAAACCCTGTGCTTGGTCACAGCAGGCTGTGGGATGAAGTCATGAAGGAAATGGCATCAGAGTTCTATCTTGCAAGCACCAAAGAGTAAGGGTGTCAAGTCTCCACATTCAATCATTCACAGAGGCAGCAAAGGTCAGGGCCATAGAGCAGAATCAGAGGAAAGTACCCACAGAGCAGCTGAACCCATCTTTTAAGATCATAGCACTGATGTGCAAGGGCTGGGGGAGAGGGGTCGGCAAAGGGAGGAAGGGAAACAGCACACATGCTGGAAGACTAATCCCTCATCCTGGGGTAAGGGTGGAAGAAGGGTACACCCCTGGAGAAACACAACCCCCAGATTGGCCCTGGAACAGTGTTGAGGTAGGCATGGGAGATGCATGGTGGGTTTAGGGCAAGGGGAACTGGCTCTGGAGCTGCTGGCAATCAAGTGGCCTTATGCAGTCACCATGTCACTGGCCATGCCTGTATGGTCCTGGAACATCAGGCAAAGGTGGTAATAAGACTAGAGGTACTAAGACACCAGATGTGCCCCCTGGTCTAGAGTAGATATAGTGTGGTTTGGCGGCTGGTGGAGCACCATTGGAACTGGTCTGGCCCTAGAGCAGTAGACTGGGAACCAGCTAAGCCTGCCTTGCATGTAGTGTGGGATATTCTGGTTTGGGTGGTTGGGGAGTTTATTGGTGTGTAAGTGAGTTGGCCTGGTCCTGAAGTTGAGAGCAGAGGAGGCACCACCCAATTTGGCCTGATCCTGGAATAGCAGCTCTGAGAGTGGACTGTGCAGGCTAGAGTCCTGGGGTCACCAGCACAGTCAGCCTCTCCTTGTAGCAATGGACAGGGTAGACATGTTAGATGTGTGGGTGCACAAGGGAAGCAGCTGGTGGTCCAGAACCTGAGGGCCTGACCCTGGGTCAGCCAGCAGGGAGGAAGGGCTGACTGGCTAGTTGTTGAGCGGTGCCAGACTTGAGGCCCTAAAGGCACATGAGACAGCATTGAGTGCTGGAGGGACATGGTTGACTCAGCATGCCTGGCCTCCGAGTAGATGGCAGGCAGGTTGGGGCCTGGGGTTGCCCTCTATGTTGGCTTGGTTCTACAGCAGCAAGCAGGATAGCAGGGTCATTTTGCTGTGTGTGTGGGATGCTGAAAGAGCCAGTGTGGCCTTGGAGCAGGTGGCTGGGGTCAGCCAGTATGTTGTGAGGGGGAGCTGGCCTGGCACTAGAGGGACCTCAAGGGGGCCTTGCTAGGCACACTGACAAGAGTGCTAGAGGCACTGTGGTTTTCAGGACAAGTAGGGCTCACCCTGGAATTGCAGGCAGAGCATAGTACCTGTGATATGCAGTGCTCCTATGCTGGGTGAGCCAAACATTTCTCACACTTGAGCAGTGGGCATGGTGGTGAGGCTGGCAGCCAGAAGCACAGGGTGCAAAGAGAGCAGTAGCAGAGCTTTCCTGGTTCAAAAGCAGCTGGTGTTTCAGCAGCTGTCAGAGAGAGCGGGTTGAAGGCTGAATCAGCCTTGCACTCGAGTTGAGGAGAAGGTCAGGTTGGACAGGCATGTGTGAATTTGAAGGACTGTGACCAAACATTTCAAATCCTAGAGGGTCTCTCAAGCACACACAAGGATGTGCCTTGTCCCATCTGACCTGGTAGAGCCAAGGCTGGTCAGCAGAGTGGGAGTGTTGTGGGGCATGCTACTCTGAACAAACTGGTTTGTCAATGGAGGGGAAAGCGGACCAGGTGGAACATCTGGAGTAGCCCAAGTGTGTGTGTGACAGTCAGGCTAGAAGTGTAGGTTTTGCCAGGCCACAAAACCTGTGCTTGCAGCAGCAGCCAAGGCAGGAATGCTAAACGTGCTGCAGGCCCAGGGAGAGTGAGCCTAGCCCTGAGGAGCAAGAGGGAGGGCTGGGATGGCAGGGTCCCTGGCAGAGCCAGCCTAGACCTACTGCCTCCTATACTGCTATAGCCCACCCATTGTTCACCCATTGTAAACATGGCAGTCTCCTGTGGCTGTCCAACTCACCCGGTTCCTATGACCATATAACTCCCTCATTCCATAAAAACCCAATTAACCCTCTTGTCACGAATGCTCTCTGAAGAAACGAAGAGTTGACTCAGGCTGGCTGGCCTGTTTACATGCCTCCTATGTAAACTTTGATGTTTAGCGAACATGCTGGGGCCACAGGTTCATGGGGAGAAGGGGCCTGGCCCTGAGCTACACTTCTTGAAGAAAGGCTAAAGCTGCAGAAATCCACCTTTCCCTAGTTTCTCTGCCAACATTCCACTACAGCTAGGCCTCATCTCTCCCAGAACTCTTGAAAGTACACAAATTAGAGATACAAGGCATCCTACAATTAACATCTTTACTGTTCCATCCAAGCAGTGAGCAGAGGATGAGGAATACAGATATACAGGGGCCATGCTCAGTGGCTTCATGGCCTCAGTGTCTCTCTGCAGGAAGCCAGAGAGCAAGCAGCTACTGGGGAGGCCAAGAGTTGATGTGTCAGAGCAATGGAAGCATGTGAACAAGAGAGCCAGGCCCTTGCTATCAGGGGCCATTATGGGGGCTTGCAAGAGGCATGGCTATACAATAATGCAATAACAACACCTCTCTGGTTCCACGTGATGATAAGTGAGTAGGAGGGAACACCTAGGTGGTGGGGTGGTGTGTGGCTTCCAAGCTTGTGACCCTGAACTAGCTGCCTACCCCACAAGATTAGGGAAAGGAAACCATTTCATTTCTGGGCAAGATGGTAGACACTACTGCATATTACAAATAAGTTTCTTTCTTTCTGTCCTTGGGGTAACTCATATGAACCCCTCCCTGAGATGCTGCACAATGGACACAGTTTCCATCATTTCCTTTGGTCTTTCCTCCCTTGGAGCCCCCTACTGCCACTAGGACAGGCCATCTTCCTTCTGCTTCTTAAATGAAACCTGCTTTGCAAACTAGAGTTGTCCACATGAACATCTTTTTGTGAGTCAGAAAATAGGGTGTTGCAGTGTTTCAAGTTGAATTCCCTACCACACTAGCCAACTTTGCCCTGGAGCAGCAGAAAGGCTACCAGGGCAGGCAAGTTAGAAATGAGTGATGTGGGGCTGAGCCCTCCTGACCCTGGAGGAGCTTTCAGGCAGCCAGTGGTTGTGGGAGATGACACTGTAGGGTCAGGTGAGTTGGCAGTGTGGGCATGTTTGGGGCAGGGGATTCAAGGTATGCAGGATGAGGCTAGGGTCACTGTCAGAGGAAGATCAGCCCTAAGTGGCTGGCAAGCACACTGTCAGCTGAGGGAGCAGGATCACTGGCTGAGCCCAGCTGGTTCTCAAGCAGCAGATGGTGGATGGTGTGCCTGTTCTCCTGGTCCAGAGTCTCCTTGAGGCTGGCTAATCAAGTGTCATCCTTGATTGGAAATTGGGGCAACAGAGGGCATCACAGTAGAGACACCATGTCTGCACAGCCACCATTGCTTGCTCCATGGCCAAGGCAGCATGGCTGGCATTTCCTGTTCCACTTCTCAGCCTACCCTGTCACCACACAGGTGGCTCTAGAGCCAGGATGGCTTGTCCACAGAAACCTGCTTCACAGCAGGTACATCCTGCCAACCTGCCTGGTTGTCCAGCGCGAGGCCACTTAGGCTGTGCCAAGCCCCAGCCCCCAACCACAGTGAGCCTGTAGCATGCCCACCTGGTCTGCTGCTCTAGCGCCAGGTATTATTGCCCACCAATTTCTTCACCCAGACAGCCTCTTGCCTAGCCACAACACCAGGCCCAGGTAGAATCAAAGTGTGTTCTCTCAGGGCTTCTAGTTGGTAGCAACAGAAACCTTTTCAACAAATGATCCCTATGCTCACTTTGTATCATTTCTCATGAAGTCCACATCCAGAAAAGGATGTCTTAGCTTCCAGTTCCATCAGTGTCAGGGATCTCCTGGATTCTCCTCCTCCCCACCCCTGGCCTTTCACTTGACTGGCCATCATTGGGCCAATGCCTTGCTTGTTCAGCATCGATGGTAAGATGTGTGCAGGGCAGCATCTGGTTCCTTGACCCAGCTGGGTGCTGACTGATTCCATAGCAGTGCTTTTAGCTAATACTGGGTGCTGTCAGAGCCACAGGCATACTTATTAGTTGGAGTTGAGGATTAGCCCAGCCATTCAGTCAGCACTGAGAACAACACAATTTTGATTCTTCTTGCTTTATTGGATTTTGTATAGAGACTCTTCATACTTGACTAAAACCATACCTGCCTATAAACCTTTTAAAATTTACACTGACTAAATGTATACATTATTTCAGCAATTTGAAGTTATTTAAATATACATTTTTGCATGTACACATTTTTGTTTCACATGCTTCCAACTCACAGAGATTTGTAAATACTTCAAAGTCCTTTTAAGGTACATCATACAATGCTTATTTCTTAAAAAGCTTAATTTACTTACTAGTAGAAAGTCAGATTTCAGATGAAAGGAGAGACAGTGGAAGATCTTCCATCTGCTTCTTCACTCCCCAAGTGGCAACATCAGCCAGAGCTGAGAAGATCCAAAGCCAGGATCCAGGAGCCTCATCCAGGTCTTACACATGTGTACATGATCCCAAGGCTTTGGGCCATCCTCAATTGCTTTCCCAGTCCACAAGCAGGAACCTGGAAATGAAGTGGAAGAGCTGGGACATGGACTGGTACCCATATACAATCACAGCATGTGTGCAAGTAAAGGACTCTTGCTGCTAGTCGTAACACCTCGCCCAAAAATGATTTATAACAAAAGCTAAATAAAGTACCAGAATTTGAAACTTTTGAATTTCTGAGTGCCTTTCAAGGATGACATGAAGGCTCAGATTATCTGGTTGAAATAGAATCTGTTTACATAATACAATAAAGATCAGATTGAATTATTGACATAAAGTGATCACTCAAATACTTTTAAAACAAATACCTAACCTTTGCTGATCTGAAGAAATGAGAACATAATGAAAGGCAGAAAACACAAAGATTACATTAATATATACATATATATTATATATTACATATGAATATATAAACACTTGTGATAATAGGTAGTAGTTTGAGTATACTGAACCTGGCTGGAAAGGTTAGTTATTAATTAGATAAAGAGTATTTAAAATGAGATATTACCACAGTGGGTACATTGTACAGGCCTAGTATGGTGGTCTAGTGGCTAAATTCCATGCCTTGAATGACCCAGAATCCTATATGGGTGCCGGTTCTAGTCCTGAGAGTCCCATTTCCTATCCAGCTCCCTCTTTGTGGCTTGGGAAAGCAGCTGAAGATGACCCAAAGCCTTGGGTTCCTGCACTCACATAGGTGACTAGGATGAAGCTCCTGGCCCCTGACTTCAGATCAGCTAAGCTCAAGTCATTGCGGTCACTTGGGGAGTGAATCTTCAAAGGGAAGATCTTCCTGTCTGTTTCTCCTCCTGTCTATATAACTGATTTTGTAATAAAAAATTTTTAAAAATAATATGTATATTGTAAAGTTAGTTTATTTATTATAGGATCAGATTTCAGTCTCATGTATCAATGATAAATATTTAGAAAATGCTGCAAGTTAAACCTTAAGGACTATCATAAACTATATCATGCATACATTTTTGTTTCACAATCTTCCTCATCAACAACATATTTACAGGTTTGCAATCAATCGTTTTGCATGCTAATATAAAACCTAGAAGATAGAGAGCATCTGATCCCCTCATACCTTGGAACAATATAATAGTGATTTTGATTTTTAAAAATAGTTTTTCCTTTTGATAATCTTATGTCACTGTCTCACAGCGATGGACTTTATGCATGGAGCTGATAATAACACGCGTGGACCTTGACAGATGGTCAAAGCCGAAGTTTATTAGGGGCCACAGACTTTATACCCTGAGGGTCATATGGTATAAGTGAGGAAGTATTGAGTTCATTAACAAAACCCACTAACAGTCTCTATGCTTTTGTTTGGAACTCCTTTTGTCTTGTATATTCCACCAAGTGTTCTCACACACATACTGTCCACTCAACCGTTCTTATACAAATGATCTCCCATCAGGTATACCAAAGGTAGCCATTCGGTTGTTCTCATGCAAATATTGTCCAATCAACTATAAACCTGTTTTTCCCTGACCCTCTAGGGTCACAATGTCCTCCTACAATCTCACATAGTTGATTATCGTAAAAGGGGTCAAGGGTTACAGGAAAGTGGGTAAGACCATTATTTCCACAATAATATTAATTTTTTTTCTGTATCTGGGCTCAGAGTAGAAACAAAGGGAGAAGCTCCACCCAGCATCCCATGCATCCCAGGTCTGCAATGAGGGATATGCTCTGAGGGTCCTGCTCAAGCAGTTTTGATAATTCAACAGGTCTGAATTGCTGCCAATCTTGCTGTTCCAAGCATGATGAAATCTCTTGAGAATTCACATGATGACCCACTCTCTTTATGTTTGGGGTTCTGACATTAGCAGTTCAGTTGAAGGGATCTCCAAAGAAATGTCATCTGATGTGATCCCAGACCTAATTTTGTGTTTTTTCCAGGACAGGGTCCAGCACAGTCCATTGCCCCAATCAGTTTATGCACATTTGTGGTTGCAAGTTCTGTTTCCAACTCTGTCTTCCATGCAAGCCAATGGCTTTGCAGTCCAGCCCGATTCTGTCCACTACATAGTTGGCTCTCCTGCAAACCAGTGGGAGCTGCAGCCTAGTTGGGGCAACTCCCCATAACCTCCACCAGACCCGGTTCCCATGCTTGACACTATGTACCACACACTTGTCCAATATGTACCACATCCCAATTAGTGCTCATATATGTCAATGGGCATTGAAGCCTAGTTCAACCCAACCAGCCCCACTATCCAGTCCACACACATACTGGTAGGTGCTTTTCTGTCCAGTCATGCCTGTCCCAGTCCTGCTTTTTATGCTGTCCAATGAGAGTGGTAACCCAAGAGGGAGGTGCCCACTATTTCCCTACTAGGCCACTCCAACTCTGGGATTATGCAAGCTACACGTGGTTCTGGAGATTAACTTGACAGAATTAGCCCCAGTGCAAGCCTCTGCCAGCTGTTGCTGTGGAAAAGCCCTACCAACCCTATCCCACTCTAATTTATGTTTGCACCAGCTGAAGCAGTCAGCCCAGCCTGGCTTTTCCCTGATCTAGCTCACAGGTATTGTAGCCCTGCCTGGTCTGGTCAGCCCCCATCCCAAATCATGCTCTACAGTGGAAGTGGCTGTTCAGCAGGGGACCCCAAATTACCCCTACCAGCTTTGCTGCTTTCCTCTCTGGTTCTCTTTGTGCTAATTAGGCACTGTGGCCACAAATGTAAAACTCAGCTCACCTTGGTATTCCATAATGTGCCCTGGTATGTGTTGTAAATGAACCTGCCCTGACCCACACTCTGTCCTGGTGCTTAGATTTGCCACCAGGTGACATGAACTGCTTCAACCTGGTCTCCCTGTGACCTATGCCAAATGTATGCTGGTGGGTACCTTCCTCTTGCCTGCTTTAGGTTGCTCCCTATCTAGATTCTTGTGCTCACCTCATCTGTGTCCCGACAGAGGAGTTTCCCAAACTGCTCCATCAGAATCTCCTCCCTATGCCAGATATCGTGCATACTGGTGGGTCCATGGCCTAGCCCTTCTTGGTTCACCTCCTTTTCTGGCAAGAACAGTGTCTTTACCTTGCTGGCCTTCAATCCATTCTGATTCTTACTGTTGGATGTTTCAGCCAAGCCAAGGCTCATCCATACCCTTACATTGCTCACATATGACTTAGGATAGGTGCAGAGATCTAGCATAGTCCATTCTATATCCACCCAGGTTCTTCAAAGCACCAGATGTCACTGGTGTCTAGAGTGGTTAAGCATGCTCAGCCACAAATCACACTTGTGTCTAGGGAGATTGCCTGGATTCGCTTTAACTTGGTCACCACTTGGCAGCAGTGACCTTGGCCTGAGTCTCCAGCATTGGGTCCAGCCTTGCTGGAGATTCCCTGCATTAGCCAGCTGCAGGAGACTGAATTGTCCAAGCCCCATGACCAAAAGCTGCATTGGATCTTAATTCTATACCAATTTATCCTTGACAAAATAGTTACATTTTTGGATATCATATCAACAGTTGTATTTAATCAGGCAGAAACATTGTTCATAGGGTACAAGAGGCTATGTATTCTGAAATTTATATTTAGAAAATATCTCACTTAAATCAAAATGTACGGTGTTGAAATCTCTACTTGAATATTCATTGCTTTTGGAGGGTTCTGTTATAGCAAGTTACTGAAAAAGTTGGCAATTAGCATTTATTTTGTTTTTTTTTTTTTTTTTTGTAAGTAGCTGTTACTTAACTAATCAAGAACCCAAACCCTCTGGATTAGTGGTGGTGGTGGATGAAGCTGACTAAAGAAATGCAAAAGCTTAAACCTTGGAAAGACTGCAGTTTCTGGCAGAGAAAGAAAGACGAGTGGGAGAAGTGTTTGTGGCAGTTCAGATTCTCAGAGTGGAAAGCTGCCTGGACAACTTCAGATGGAGAAGGGTAAAGGAAAGAGTGAAATGTGAGAAATAAGAGGACCACAGTGTGATTTAGAGGGTGGAGAAGGTGGAAAGAAATAGTGATTATTGATCTGAGTGAATAATTTTGCTTTACAGGCAGTTGACTTATGCTGTAGCCACAAGGAATATCCAAGTGGCTGCAATGGCCAGGGCAGAGCTAATTTTAACCAAGGATCCAAGAATTTCTTCCATGTTTCCAATGTGGGTGAGAGATCAAAAGGTTTAGGTCATCCGCCATTGTGTTCCCAGGCCACAAGCAGGCAGTTAGATGGGAAGTGGGGCCACCAGAATTCTTCTAGATTTAATCTAGAAAAGCCCTCTTTTTTTTTTCTTTCACATTTTATTATTATTGCTATCATTTTATGATACAGTTCCATATTCCCTTATCCCCTCCCCAATTCCCACCCCCCCCCAGTTCCTTTATATCATTACTAACATATACTTCTTCATACTCAGTCATATGTTCATCATTGCGGGCATGGACAATGGCAGAGACTCCAGAATCCTATTGTCAAAATATAATATAAACAGTTTCACTATAAGTCCATCTTTGTCTGGAAAAAGAAATGCATACCACACTGCATCCTCACATCTGGATGTTAGTCTCCATTGCATAACTACTGTACATTCCCTTAAATGAAAAGTCATGATACAAAATCAGCAATAGAAAGAATAATAGAAATTTACAATGCTATGAAGTTAACTGACATGTTACTAGATATGACAGTCTCCATTACACAACTACTATACCTTTCCTTAAATGAAGAGCCACAAAACAAAATCAACATCCGAGAGAAAAAAGAAATTAACAACACCAAGAAGTTAAACAACATGCTATTAAATGTCTGAAGGGTAGCTGAAGAAGTGAATCAAGAACCTTCTTGAAGAAGATGATGCTACTGTATGATCTGTGAGTCATGGAATGATTTAATCGGAAGAAAGTGTTTTGAAGAGATGAAACCAACAGAAAACAACAAAACCCATGTGATATAGTTTCCGTTGATCTTTGTTGGAGTGTGTCTCCTCCAGACAATAAACAGATGGGTTTTGTTTTTTAATCCAGTCTACTAATCTATGATGTTTGATTGAGCTTAACAATTTACATTTAGAGTTAAATATACATAGGTGGTACATTGGTCCTGTCATTTTAGGAATGGGTTGTTCATTGATTTAGTCTTCTGTAGTGATTTTACAGGGATGTTCTTCCTGTTTTTTTGGTAGGTGCTATTCCTCTTCTCTGTCAAGAGAACATCTTGAAGTATCATTTGTAGAGCAGGTATGAAACAGGCAAATTCTTTTAACTTTTCTTTGTTGTGAAAGAATTTTATTTCATTTTCAAACAAAAGAAAGCTTTGCTGGATATGTTATCCTAGGCCACCAATTTTTTTTTTTCTTTTAGAATCTGGAATGTCACTCCATTCTCTTCTTGCCTGTAGAGTTTCCTGTGATAGATCTCCTGTGAGTTTAATTGGCAGTCCTTTATATGTCAATTGGTTTTTTTCACGTGCACATTTAAGGATCTTTTCCTTATGTTCAATTGAAGAGAGCTTGATGATCATGTGTCTTGGTGAAGATAGCTTTTGATCAAGCCTGTTGGGAGTTCTGTGTCCCTCCTGGCTCTTGTTTCCCAATTCTTTCTCCAGATTCGGGAAATTTTCCTTGATTATTTCATTACATACATTTGCAAACTTAGCTTCTCTTTCTGCATCTTCTGGGATTCCCATGACTCTTATATTTGGCCTCTTAATAGTGTCTTTCAATTCTTGAATACTTTTTTTGGCCTGATGCAGCTCTGCGTCCAGCTTTTTGTTTGCTTGCCCCTGGTGACAGGAGATATCTTCCAATCTTGAGATTTTTTCTTCTGCTTGCTTGATTCTATTTTGGATACTCTCCATTGTACTTTTCATTTGCTCTGCTTTGTTCTTTTTTTTTTTAGATTTTATTATTTTTATTGAAAGGCAGATATACAGAGAGGAGAGACAGAGAGGAAGATCTTCCGTCTGATGGTTCACTCCCCAAGTGAGCGCAACGGCTGATACTATGCCGATCCGAAGCCAGGAGCCTCTTCCGGGTCTCCCATGTGGGTGCAGGGTCCCAAAGCTTTGGGCCATCCTTGACTGCTTTCCCGGGCCACAGGCAGGGAGCTGGAAGGGAAGCGGGGCTGCCGGGAAAGAACCGGCGCCCATATGGGACCTTAACCACTGCGCCACTGTGCTGGGCCCTACTTTGTTCTTAATTTCTGATATTCCAGCCTTGATTTGCTTTACTGCTTCCTTAAATTCTTTGAACTCTTGCATGTGCTTCTCATTTTTGACCAGAATCTTTAAAATGAGTCTTATGGATTCTGTGTCCCCCATTTTCTCGATGTCTTCCTCAGTTAACTCTGAGGTTGGCATAGGGTTTTGCTCCTTTGCAGGGGAGGTTTCAGTACTATTCATTGTGCCTTTGTCTCTTCTTTTGCTCTTGATCATTGTGCTTCTGTTAGCAGAGTCATCTTCTTGGGGCAGGTTTCTAAGCTGTGTCAACCACAGGTCTACAATGTGATTTTACTTATTGCAGTTGGCACACAACGTTTTGCTTGCAGCCACTTGTGCCACAACCTCCAGTGAGTTCCAGGCCTGGATTCTTATGTCAGATATCCACCGTGGTCTTCACAGCCCCAGCTCCTGTCTCACCACTCTCCACTTCCTGTGATACCATGCTGAGGCCGTACCGTTGTCTCTGCAACCTTTCTCCCTCTTCTGGTTGGAGTAGGTTCCAGGATTAATGAGACGCCAGGTGTACTATCTAGTTAGGTTGTTGATGGTGCTGATCTTGTTGGAATGTGTTGGACATTAGGTATACGTGGCACATGAACCTATTTTGACAGATACATTGCCACAGTCAGCATTATTTTCCTGCGAGACTTCAGCAAGCTCTTGCGAGCTCAGCACATGCGCAGTTCACTGTTGTCCCTGCAGTCCCAAAGCTATTGACACAGTGCACAAAATGGCACCCAACATGCTACCACAACAGTTCTTGATCTGCTGGCTGTCAGATCCGATGGCTACCAAGACATGTCCTGGATGGAACCCACAGAATGCCATGTCATTGCAGTTCACCTGTCAGAAATGAGCTCACTCCATACTTAGAGCATGCTCAGTCCTTTCCCTTGCCCTTTCCTCCTTACACAAATGGTGAACAATTCAGCTCTAGGGGGCTGTCCTGGCTATGAAATTCACTCTGTTCTCACACTGCCTGAGACTTTCTGCTCTGTTTCTGCTCCTGGTCATATCAAAGGGACCAGCAGGACAGACAGTACTTTGTCTGGATTCACCTCCCAATGAAAGTCCCTTCCCACCTGGTTGCTGGTAGAGTTGTGGCTGCTGTTGGAGTTCAGATCGCCATGCTGGAGTATCATTCACTGCAACACCACACTGCTGTGCCTGCTGCTTTTCTGTGTCTGTCAGTCTCCAGGTAGCCCTCTGCTGTTGTTCTGTCCTTTCCTATTTCCTGAAATATGTCCTCTCTGCTTCATCCTGATTAAATGTTTCTCCATCTGTTTAAACGTGTCCTTGCCCTATACCGCCATCTTGATTCTCCCATGTGAGGTTTTGAAATTGCAGATAACCTATATCCTTAGGAACAAGATCAGAGCTACACAAAATCAGGCCTAGCTACAGGCATACAGGGCTCGAGACATGAGGAGACAGAGAAGGTGTGTATAAGTTTCTAAAACACAGAATGAAATGCAGAACATGTCCCATAAACCAGCACCGTAGGTGGTGATCCAATTACCATCCTCAAGTGAGTGTTTGTGTATACTGAGATCTAGCCACTGTGGCAATCCATTAACAAAATTAACAACAATTAGGTGTGTGTCATCATGGCTCAGTGGCTAAATCCACAGCTTGCCTTGCTGGGGCCCCATATGCGTGCCAGTTCATGTCCCAGCTGCTCCTCTTCCCATCTAGCTCCCTGCTTGTAGCCTGGGAAGCAGTGGATGAGGGCACAAAGCCTTGGGACCACACACACTCATGGAATGCCTGGATGAGGCTCTTGGTTTCAGATTAACTCAGTTCCGGTGATGGGGTTCAATTGTGAAGGGAACCAGCAGATGGATTATCTTTCTCTCTCTCTCTCTCTTTCCTTCTCTCTGTAATCTTTCTTTCCCATAAACAAATCTCAAAATAAAAATGAGGAATAGTAATTAAGAAAAATGCCATGTAAGTAATCAATTTCAGGAATATAAATATCATCCTTCATAAAATTTTTAATCATTTGTGAGATCATGTGAGAATTTCTGAAAAAACATAGGAATAAAATGCTTTAAACAGGACCTGGGGCAGTAGCCTAGTGACATAAGTCCTCTCCTTTCACACACCTGCTTCCCTTATGGGCACCAGTTCTAATCCCTGGAGCCAAACTTCCTCTCCAAACCCCTGCTTGTTGCCTGGGAAAGATGTTGAGGATAGTCCAAAACTTTAGGCCTTGCATGAGTGTGGAGAACTCGAAAAGGCTCTGGACTCCTGGCTTAAGACTGGCCCAGCTCTGGCCATTGTGGTTGCTTCGGGAGTGGATCAGTGGATGAAATATCTTCCTCTCTGTCTTTCCTCCTCTCTGTATATTTCACTTTCCAATAGAAACTTTTATGAAATCTTTTAAAAAGAGATGTTTTGAAACAGAAACCAAAAGCCACAAACTTTGAAAACCAAGTTACGGAAATACATACATTGCATAGCATAAGAAATAAAAATATATGGTATATCACACTGCAATTTTTTCCCCTAGATTTAATCTGGACAAACCCTCTTGTCACTTTGTCCCTTACACATTGTTGTGGATGTGTAATCATGAGATTAAACACAGAAAGATAACTGTAGCACCATGGTCAACTTTTAAGCAGCAAAACTGTCAATGTACACTAATGGTCATTTTGTGGAAAAACAAACTTACACTGAAAATTAAGCAAGAATTCTGGTTAGAAGATCAATATATACAATCCAATTACTGTGTACTAATAAGAAGCAGATATGGTACAATATGATAACAGTTAACCAACCATCATAACTGAGATCAAAAAGATTATTTCATAGCATATTTTCAAAATATTCTTCAATTTCTACATTTTCAAGTCAAATGAATTAATGAAAAACAAAGCCAATGTAAAGAAGAGAATCCCAGAATCTATTAAACATTCATTGAATTATAGCCAGAGCCTCTTGTCATACATTTCTGTGTTTCCAGACTTGCAACATTAAGAAAAGAGGGAAGGAGAGGCCAGGAGATGGACTGATGTGAGAGGCGACAGCAGCCCCTGCTGCTGGAAGGCTCAAGCTGCAAGAGAGGAGGCCACTTCCAGCCTGAGGTGAAGCCCCACCCCTCACTCCTTGTTTCTCCAGAATTCCTAGGGATGGTAGATACCTATTGCACTTCTCATTGGCTGTGCAGCCTATGCCTTCCTGGACAGTGCAGTTCTGTAAGAGTGGTCCTATCACATGAGCCCAGAAAAACCTGTGAAAGCACACAGGAAGTTCTTCTCCAGCTGCCATAGCTGTGTTGCCAATTCATTTCCCAAAAAGGCTCAGTTGGTTGCCTGGTGCTGCCCTCGTCAGACTCGTCAGAAACTGGGAAGTTTGAGTGTGGGAGAGCATCTCCTGAGGCCCCAGGCCGGAGGGGGACAATAGGGGACAACTTGGGATTCTCACTTTGCAAAACTGACCTTGAACAAAAACCCTCTCATAGGGTCTGGTGACATTGGAACTACAGACAGGAGCCCCAGGTGGCACTCAGAGATAAAAGGATTGTAAATTTCCTTCTGGACTTAGGAAAGGAGTTTTCTCTTGTCCTTATCTAATTCCAGCCTTGGCTCCCAGCCCTCTCTTTCACTGACAATCATGGTTGCTTGTGAGTCCCAAAAATTAAATCAGATATACAGAAAATAATAAATGTCAGCTAGTTGATAGTCATCAGCATATACCTTACTGATCAGGCTTCCCATTGGCTTTTCAGAGAGACAGTGTGAGACACTGAAATAGAAGTCTGGAAAAGCCAGGGAAAAACCAACTAGCCTATAATTGCTCAGCCTGTAAATACAGGTCAGGCTCCCTATTTGCTTCTCCTGGACTTTACTAGGTAGGATGTAGAGTTAAATTCTTCCTCATTCACTAGGTTATTGGGGATTTACCTGCTCACCTTCCTAAAACTTTTCTATTTTTCAATTGTTAAAATGCAAAGTTCTGTAAAACTGTGGCTTAATCACTATATACTGCAAAGTCTAAATTGTGGCTTAAGATTCTCTCCCCAAATTTTTACCAGTTTATGACTGTTAATGCTAAACAAGATACAACTGCATAGAAACTTTGATGTTAAGTTTGTACTCAGCTGTTACATATGATGGATGTTACTTTGGTCCTTTCAGTGTTCCTGCACCACTCTAATTTAGGTTAAACTCAAAAACATGTAAGCTTGGGAGAGAAAAGGGAGGGAGACAGTGTTTATACCAGCTGGTTGTGTATGTATTGAAATTGAGAAATGTCAAGAAAGTAGTTATAGGATGTGATTAAGAATTTCCATTTTTGCATTTTGCACCCAGCATCTCAAGCCTCCAGTGCAGTCTACAGTGATGCTCCTCCTAAGGGTCTTTGGCAGTTTTCTTGTTGCTCACACCAGACCAGTACAGACTCCAGCAGTTAGAACAAATAGCCTTGTTTTCCTCAGAGTTTTGCTGCAAGGTTGAGGAGCAGCATGTGATGCTGGGGTTGTGCTTGGCAGAGGCCTGGGGTGGCACAGGGCCCTTGCAGACAAGCAAAGGGAGTACACAGGGACTCAGGTGAAGGGGCTTCTCTAGAAGAACCTGAGGAAGGAGCTGTTAAGGCACTAGTACTGGTTTTATGCTGATGGCTTCTGATATGTTGTCACACATTGCCTTAAGTTCTCATAATTGGGATTGTATGTCCCCATTGATTGTAGAGGAATAAGTCAGGTTCAGCAGAGAGCATTAAGGCAGGGAATAAATCACTGAATGTCCATAACTCTTACCTCAATGCCAAGTGCTGCTCTCTGCTCTGGAAAATCACAGCATTAGAAACTATTTTCTCTAAGATTCAATTCAGGAAGTTGTCTTTCTCTCTTTCAGAAAATCAGCATTAGTACTTAAAGAACTGTTTGCTGTAAACAGTTGGCATTGCAGAAAAGCAGTGAATGCCCACCTGACACAGCACAGGAAAGTGTTTCTGCCACGTGTGGGTGTATGCAACAGTGATTAAGATGGCATTGGGACTCCTGTGTCTATCAGAATGTCCAGGTTTCAGTTCTGTGCAAATGAAGTGTGAAGCTAATGCCCCAGCTGGGAGGCATCAGACAGTATTTTGGGTACCCGTGTAGAAAACTTGACATAGTTTTAGTCTTGTGGTTGTTGCAGGCATGTGGAAAGTGAGAGAGTGAATGAAAAAGTTTGTGCAGTGAAAGAAAGAAAAAAGTAAACTAAGCTTCAAAAGTCTTAGTACATCTTCTTTTATCTAAATGAAGTCCATGCATTTTGTTCGAATGCCCTCAACTTGTGAACCCTCATTGAAATATTTAAATGATCCAAAATACATTTTTTTTCCTGTGGCAAAACACTGTAACAAACAAATATGAGGAACGTATCCTCTGGCCCACTCTTTTCCCTTAAAGATAGCAGTAGAATTGGGCTTCCTAGTTGCAGTGGCAGCTGCTGCACTAAAATTGGAGGTCATCACTTGTGTTCCATCTGTTTTATATTGCTAGCTCCTTGGAGCATTAATATTTTCTTTTTCCATCCAGCGTTCCATTCTTTGGTGACATATTAATATCACCTAAAGAAATGGTTGATGGGGCCAGCATGGTACCCTAGCAGCTAAAGTCCTTGGCTTGAGCACCTCTGCTTCCTATTTGGGTGTTGATTCTAGCCCGGCAGCTCCATTTTCTATTCATCAACCTGTTTGTGGCCTGGGATGGCAGTCAAGGAGGCTCAAACCCTTGGAGCTACACACGTGTGTGGGAGACTGAGAAGAGTTCCTGGCTTCTGGCTTTGGATCGGCGCAGCACATGCTGTTGTGGTCACTTGGGTGCGTGAATCATCAGATGGAAGATCTTCCTCTTTCTCTCCTTCTCTCTGTATATCTGAATATGTAATAAAAATTAAATAAATTAAAAATAAAGAAATGATTGATGTACTTTAGGTTATCTCAGCCTTGGCTACTAGGGAGTAAAACCTTGGCAATGGCCCAGGTAAATCCTAGGATAACATTGGGATGCAGAGCAGTTTCACTTCACACACAAGTTGGTTTAATCAGAGGATAATATTATCATCAAAGAAGCTTTGCAAATGTAAAATTTTGGTTCTGTGAGTGTGTTTGTGCCTGGTTTTATAAGAATATCTGCAGTGGTCCAATTCTGCTGTTAATAAGGGTAAAAAAAATTTGGATGTGACTAGTTTAATAAAAAGTATTATTTGTGTTCAATATCTGGGACAAGGATCTTTTAAAATAATCTTTACATAATTAAGCCACAAGTGTTCCAGGGCTATATTCCCCAAGTACATGCAAAGGCCTAAGCTATGTTGATCCAAACCAGGAGTCCAGAGTCTCTTCTGAGTCTCTCAAATGTGTGCCAGGTGCCATCGCTTTGGGCTGTCTTCAACTGCTTTCCCAGGCCACAGGCAGGGAGGTAAATGAGAAGCAGTGTTGCTCAGATTAGAACTGGCACTTACATGGTATCCTGACCCATGAAAGGGAGGATTTTAGCTGCTAGCATATTGTGCTGGGCCCCCAGATAATTTCTAAGAGGGGACTAAAACCCTGAAACTCTGACACCTGCTATCCACTAACATTAACCTGCACCTGTGTATAGAGATTGAGCCTTGACCCTGAACCTCTATTAAGTGCAGATAATGAAATAATTGAACTGTGTTGTGATTAGTTGTTGGTAATAAATTGGTATTAAGCAAACATAACACATCTGTTGTTAGAAAAAAATAATCACTGAGGGCACAACCGTCACTAGGTTTTGAATGTGTGGTTGCAGCAGAGAGCGAAGATTCTGGAGGAGACACTGCAGGCTGTGAGGGGTTCCCAGGTCCACACTGTTATGTTTGTGCATGCTTAGAATTCCTTCAGTCAGTGCAGTGAGCCGCTCACCACTCTGTGCACTGTGTCTTCAATGGGAATGATCCCCAAGGCCTGGGAACATGGGTGAGCTGCTGAGTGTGGATCTTCCTGTGAAGTGTAAGCAGGCTGCTTCCCAGAGCTCATTCTTTGTCATGTCCTGGTGCTTTGATGTACAGTTTGCTCATGCAGGAATGCTGTATCCTGATTTGGATGTTACAGCTTTGTTCTCTTGCATGGAACCTGAGTTTTTGCAATGGTCTCATAGAAAGAAAAGTCAATTCTTGACAACTTTATTTTCTGCCAAGTCTCAGTAAGACTGTAAACAATGAAAATTTTATACCAATTGAGAAAAAAAAAGCCTTTGTCATTTCAGGACTTGGTCTCTTTGATCTTCCATCACCAGAGGTGACTAAATTCTAGTACTGTCTGATCATTCATGTTTGTGATTGCTAAATCTGTGTTTTTCAGTAATGTGATATCACAGCAAATCAAGCTGCTACCTGCTTATGTGTTCAAGATCTTGCTGCTTCACTTGCAATTCTACTTCTCACTAGTAAATCTGGGAAAGCAACCTTACATGTCCCAAATGCTTGTATTCCTGCCCTTCTGTGGGACACCCAGATGAAACTCTAAATCTTGCTTTGTCTTAGCTCAGAAAGTGCTGCCATATAAGGAGTGAACCAGAAGATGGATCACTTTCTCCCTGCCTTCAAATAAAGAAATAAACCTTAAAGTATATATTTGCTCATTTTCTTTTTTATTATTACCTGTTGTTTGCTTTATTTGTTTATTTTCAACTGAGAGTTTAAACATAAGAGGAAGAGATCTTCTGCCCTTGGCTCACTACCAGATGGCTAAAATAACCAATGCTAGAGCAAGCTGAGTCAAGGAGCTTGCAGCTGCCTCCAGGCCTTCTGTGTGGGTGAGCAGGACCAAGACACATGGAAGATCATCCACTGCTTTTGCCAGGAGATTAACAGGCAGTCTGCTTGGAAGTGGAACAGCTGATTCCATATGGGATGCTGGTGTTGCATTTGGCAGCTTGACATATTATATACCACAATGCTGGCCTTTGATACTGGTGACAATATTTTGCCTTGCTTTTTCTTTCTCATACACTAATTCATGACAAGTGTTTCACATATGGAGCAATATTCTTAGGTTACCAATTGTGGATAAATTCTGATGTTGCCTGAGGTGTTGGCAGTGTAGAAGGATTGCAGCCTAATATTTCCTCCATGTGCACTTATTTATTTTGTGATTGTCTAGGAGTTGAATTGATTTTATTTTCTTCATCTAGTGTTCACTGAGATCTCTGATCACATTAATAAGTAGCAGTTACCCCTGGCTGGGCACTGACACTGCAGCATTAACTTGTCCTGATTGTGGCCAGCCAGTTGGTATATTACTTCCCTTGCTGTTCTGTGAGATTTTCCTTCACATAATGTGCAGCTGTATTTAGAATCACTGTGAGGAAGCATATGGCCCTCAAAATTGTATATGAAGAGCTGCATAAAATATCCATTCCAATTCTTGTTTCAAATTATTTTTTCTCTTATTTAAAAAATAATTTTCATTAATTGATTCAATTTATACAAGTAATAGGGACAGCATGATCTACCATCCAGTTGTTAATTTCTTTAAGTCCTGCAAGATTGTGACAAGGTCTGGCCAAAAACAGGAGCCAGGAACTAAAACTGTGTCCATGATAGCAGTTGCAAAGACTCACATAGTTGAAATATTTCCTGCCTGCTTCCAGGTAGTGCATTGGCTGAAAGATGGAATTTGTTAAGGAGTCATAGCAAACTCACCAGAAATCCAGTGTAGGGTGAGGGTCTCCTAAGCAGTTTCTCAAAAACTCCCCCAGGTGCCCACACTTCTTCATTTTAACTAAATATCTTATAGGATTGCATTTTCCATCCTTGATCAAGATACCAAGAATATGTGTCTCCTAAACTTTGTTTGGGTAGATTCACTAGTGTTTTCAATGAATCTTTACAAATAATCCAAAACAAAGCTTAATGATTTATTTTTTTTTCTTGTTGGAAAGTCAGATATAAAGAGATTAGGAGATTTCACCTCCTTTCACTGATTCATTCCCTAAGTGGATTCACTGGCCAGAGCTGAAAGGATCTGAATCCAGGAGCAAGGATCTGAATCCAGGCGCCAGGATCTTCTTCTAGGTCTCCCACATGGGTGGATACAGGGTCCCAAGAGTTTGCGCCATTCTACTGTTTTTTCAGGCCACAAGTAGGTAGATGATTTGGGAGGTGGAGCAGCCAGGAAATGAACTGGTAGCTATATTGTGATCCCATTTTGTGCAAAGTGAGGACTTCAGCCATTAGGCTACCATTCCTGGCCCTAAACTCAAGTTTAAATAACACTGTACTATTACAAAGAATTTCAGGTATGTTACAGTCAGAATTTCATTTTTACCCATCCAGTACATAATTTTGTCATAACTTTTGTTTATGATAAATTGTATCAATTCTGTTCCTTGTTGGTAGTATGATTTTGAAAGTTACTTATGTATTAAATTATTTGGGAACAAAGAAACTGAATCTTTGTACTGTTATGTGAGATCAAACACTTTGCTTACAATGATCCTACATCCAAAATTACATTGTACAATTTGATTATTTTGTCCATTATTTGTTTAAGAAAATGTGAGAGAAAATCAGAATTTCAACTCACTGGCTCAACTCCCAAATGTCCACAACTTGCAATAGAACTCAGAACATACGTTGGGAGCTGAGCACTCAATGCAGGATTTTCCTGTGGGTAGCAGAACCCCAGTGCCTTAAGCCATTACCATTGCATCCCACTGTGTGCATTAACAAAAAGCTGGAATTGAGGTTAGGACTAGGAGTGACACACAATTTCTCCAATGGAAGCTAGACGTTTCTTAAGTGCTAGGCTAAACACCCACTGTGTGTTGTTTTGTTACTATTGTTAACTGAGATACATTGATCCAATTTTGAATACCTTGCTTTTAATTTGCCAGCAGTATTAAAATGAATAAAGCAATGTCAGGGAGTATGTGCATGCTGGAATGAATGTATCTCAATTCAGTGCACATAATTCAAGTCCTGGCTACTCCATTCTTTCATTCCAGTATCTTACTAATGCATCTGAGAAGCATCTGGTGGTGGCATAAGTGCTTGCATCCCACTCACATGTGAGATGCAAGAGGGAGACCTGGGTTCGGTATGATAGCCACAGCTAGTAAAGACATGCAGAAATAAATCAGTGAATGAAACATCTGTATTTCTGTCATTCATCCTATTAAGTGAATAGAGACATTACAAATAAGTCAGTATAACTGTATTTTCAACTTGCTTCAAGGTTAATTTTGCAGCAGTGCTATTTGCAAAATGCCAGATAACCTTATGCAAAATGTCAGGCACCACATTGTGAATCATACATGGGTGAATAGGAAATTCAATGGGAAAAACAAGCCTGACTTTTATTTACCAGATTTTTATGTTTAAACGATCTTTGTGACATGTTCTGAGATAACATGTTTCACTGCTGCATGCAATGCCAGCATTCCATATAAGGACGAGTTAAAATGCCTGATGTTCACTTTCTGATCTATTTCCCTGCTAATGTGCTTAAAAGATAGCATAAATTGTCATAGTTCTTTGGATGCTTGCAACCCTATGGAGGATCTGAATGGAGTTCAGGCTCCAGGTTTTGGCCTGGACCTTGTTGCTTCTTGTGACTCCCTGCAGAGTAAATAAGTGGAGGAAAGATTTCTCTCTCTCTGGCTGGTTTTTGACTCTTGCTCTGTAATCTCTCTCATAAGCCAATAAATTATATATATATACACACATATTTCTATATATGGGGGACAGTTAAATTTCTTCTAAAAACATTATTGTTAGTGTCAAGGGATGATTCTGATTTGTTAAATTTTAGAGAATTTTGACCAACATATTCATGAATACTACTGTAAGGTACAATGTAGTGTTTGAGTATACATACACTATAACCTGAGTAAACCAGGTACCAAGGCTGTCCATGTATCTGTGTTTTTACAGCACACAGGGTCCTGCATACCAGTGCCAGACATAAGCTTATCCTATCATGAACTGTGGTCACCACGCACTGATGGAACACTGGATCTTGTTCCTTCTGTCTGGCATTGTTTGCTACCTCATCTACCTCCTTCCTATCCCCGGTCATCACACTTACCAACCCGTAACATCACAATTGTAAATTTGCAGCTGTGTTTTAACACTTACATATGATATAACATGTTAGATTTTTCTCTCCATTTGCTTTAATTCATTTTATTACATCCAGGTTCATCTATTTGGTAGCCAATAATAGTACTTTATTCTTTTGAATGGCTGAATACAGTTTCTTGGCATTCATTATGGTTCACTATTAGTAATATCAGGAAACCAAAGAAATCTATAATCAAGAAGAATAGAGAATCTTCATTTTTACTTCTATGTATTTTATTTCCTTCCCTTGCCTACTTTATGTGGGTGAATATTAAATTACATAATAATAAAAACTAGTCATTCTAATTTGGTTACATATCTTAGAGGAAATGCTTTTGGATTTTGTCATTCAGTTGTGTGACTGTTCTACATGTGTCATCATTAGATACTATTTTATTGAGGCCTATTTCTATGTACCTCAGTTGAGGTATATTGGGGGTATATTTTTATATTTCTAGGTTTGCTCAACTTACATATATGAAAGTTATACAAAATAAATGTAGAATTTCTTTCAGTGTTTTCTATAAGATAATTTTATTAATGCTTGTCCTTTATCCTGTTTATGTGAAATAATTGGTTTGGTGATTTACATTTATTGGACCATTTTATGCATCCTCAGGTTAGAATCAGCTTGGTCATTATCTTTGGGTTTGTTGATGTGCTGCATTTATTTGCATGTATTATGATAATGATTTTACATCTATTTTTATCAGGTATATTGAACAATGTTTTGTTTTGTTTTTTAATTCTCCTTTTATTTTGATTGGAAAGTCCAATGTGCAGAGTGGAGCAGAGACAGAGAGGCTAGATTTGCTTTCTGTTGAATCACTCCTCAAGCAGCCGCAATAGCCGGAACTGTGCATATATATGCAGGCTGTACAATATGCCACAGCCTGGAAACTTCCAGGTCTCCCTCGTGGGTGCAGTGTCACAGGGCTTTGAGCTGTCCTTCATTGCTTTCCCTGGCCACAGGCAGCAAGCTTGATGAAAATCAGGGCTTCCAGAACCAATACCCATTAGGATTCCCAGCATTTGCAAGCCAGGACTTCAGTGACTATGCTACTGCCCTGGACGCAGATCAACTGGTTTATGATTTGTTAATGGTTTGTTAAACTACATTTCTGGAGCATGAAAAACTATTTTGGACGAGGGATTAAAAAGGAATATGCAGAAAACCAATTGTACAGCAATGGGAATTGCATTTTTACTGAGCAATTTTATTGTGTTCTTTTTTTCTTTTTTAAACACGTATAGCTGAATATCTTGCAACTGCTGTTTCAGTCTAGTTTAGGAATCTATGTATTGTTAGATTCAACATAAATTTGGAAACGTTTCTCTCTTTCAATTTTTTTCAATAATTCTAGAAAACTTTGTGTTAATTTAATGGAATTTAGTACTGCAGATACCTAATGTTGGCATTTGGTTTGAAGGTATTTTATTCCTGATTTATTGTTACTTACTGTTGGTGTTGTCGGGTATTTTAGTGTCTTTCTGATTCAGTTCAGTAGCCTAATACTAAGTATCAGGAAATTCAGCATTTCTAACAAATTCTTGTTTATAATTATTGTTGGTAGTCCCTAGTGAGCCACAGCATTTCTGCTTTTGTTTTTCAGTGTACATTGATTTTATCTATACAAAAGGTAGAGTTATAGAGAAAGAGGGAGAGTTAGAACGCAAGATCTCCATCGACTTTGTCCCTCTCCAAGTGACCACAATGGCTAAAGCAGGACCAGCTTGAAGCCAGGAGTCAGTAGCTTCTTCCAGGTTTTCCACATCAGTACAGCTCTTGGGACATCTGCATTCCCACGTGCACTAGCAGGGAACAAGATCAGAAATAAAGCAGCTGGGCCTGAGGTGGTAACCTAGTGGCTAACGTCCTTGCGTGCATGTGCCAGGATTTCATATGTGCCAGGATTTCTAAGCCAAGCAGCCCCCTGATTGTGCCCTGAGAAAAAATGGAGGACAGCTTCAAAGCTGTGGGACCCTGTACCTGTGTGAGATACCCACCCGGAAGAAGCTCTGGCCCCCTTCCTCAAATCAGTTCAGCTCTGGATGTTATGGCCACTTTGGGAGCAAAAGAGTTGATGCAAGTTCATCCTCTCTTTTCTTTTTTACATCTGATTTTCCATTTTATATTTGACTTTCCAATAAAAGTAAATAGCATTCTTTAAACAGAGAGAGAGAGAGGGAAAGTGAGAAAGAAATACAACAGCCAGGACTTGAGGCGGCATCTACATTTGAAGGTCATATCACAAGCAGTGGCAGAACCCACTTTGTCACAGATAGCCCTGATCCATTGTACTTTTGCGATAGCAGTTTTATTTTTTATTTTTTTAAAGCTTTATTTATTTATTGGAAAGTCAGATATACAGAGAGGAGAAGAGACAGAGAGGAAGATCTTCCGTCTGATGAGTCACTCCCAAGTGACCACAATGGCTGATGCAATGCTGATCTGAAGCCAGGATCCAGGAACTCCTTCTGGGTCTCCCACAAGGGTGCAGAGTCCCAAGGCTTTGGGTTGTCCTCGACTGCTTTCCCAGGCCACAAGCAGGGAGCTGGATGGGAAGTGGAGCTGCCGGGATTAGAACCGGCTCCCATATGGGATCCCAGAATATGCAAGGTGAGAATTTTAACCACTAAGCTATGGTGCCAGGCCCAGGAACATTATTTCAAAATATGTAGTAGTTGTTTGCACTAACCAAAAGTTAACTTGAACATAACCACTGCCAATCATTGACTTCGTTAATACTGTTCAAGGATGCTCTCCTGGCATTTGTAAAGCACTGTTCTTGCCCAGGGAAGCTGATGGTTTTTGTGTCTCCATCTGTTGTGTCTGCTTCCTGCCTTGATATTGCTTAGCACAATAAGAACCATTATGGAGACTAGGGACAAGCAAGACCAATTCACAACTCCCTCTCTCCACCTTCTCTTGCAGGTATTGCCCTGCAGCCCACTATATGCTTTCCAGGATGGAGAATACAAACTTACCTTCAGTAAGTTGTTTGCTTATTTCTTAGAATGCTCTACATTGTATTTTAGAAGTTTTATGATGGTTTATAAGATACAGTGAAAAGTATGAGAGGAAAAAAGGTAAAATTGTCATTGGAGCTATAAACACTGTTTGAAACTTTTCATGTTTTCTGATGTTATAACAAAACATGATTATTATTGCATTATTTAAATTGAAATGAAGAATTTGTTAATGATTCTAGGAAATCAAGGTTAAAATGGTGTTTATTAATGTTATGCATGATAAAATAAAATATTTAATGCCTAACTGAAGAGACTCTCAGATTTTTGGAGTGTCAGAGTTTCCAAATATACTGGAAATTGTATTAACTTTTCAGTTTTGCTCAACTGGAATTGCTGAAATAGTATGCGGCTTAATAGCATTTGGAGGCTGTACTATATTCATGAGCTGCTGCAGAAATGTGTGGAGAGTGATATATGCTACTTGTTTGCTTATTAATGATTTAAATGAATCTATTATTAAAGACTGATGTGCAGGAATGAGACAGAGACAGAAATGTGTGATATCTGCTGATTGAGTCTCCCAATCATCACAATGATCATGCTGGACCATGTTAGAGAATAACCAGGAGGTCCATCTAAGTCTTCTCTCAAGTGCTTGAGCCATCTTCCAGTGCTTCCAATTCAGATTGAGATAGAGTTAATTGGAAGTGAAACAGATGTCAGCTTACTATACTATGCCACTATGAAATTTCCTATTACAGGGTGTTCGTTTGTTTTTAAGATTTATTAATTTGAAAAGCAGAGCTACTAAGAAAGAGAGACGGAGAAACAACTTCCAACTGCTGATTTGCTCAAATAACCAGAATGAGCAAAGGTGAGCAACACTGAAGCTATGAGTCAGGATTATTATCCAAGTCTCCAAATTGATTCCAGGAACAAAGGTGATTGAACCATCCTCCACTACATTTCCAGGCCAGTTATCAGGAAATTGGATCTAAAATGAAGCATGCAGCATATGAGCCAATGTCCATATAGGATGCCAGTGTCTTTTTTTTTTTTTCTAAAGCACAGAGCTGGCACACAGTTGCATTCTGTTTGTTTTTTATTTGAAATGCAAAGTCTCAGAGAAAAGTTGGGAGAGTGAGAAAGAGATCTTATATCTGTAACTTCAATTCCCACATGGCTTTAATGGCAAGAGCTATGCCAACCTGAAGCCAGGAGACTCTTTTGGGTCTTAGACATGTGCAAGGACTTGAGCCATCCTCTCTTGCTTTCCCAGGACAAAAGCAGGAAACTGGTTTGAAAGTGGAACACTCAGGACATGAACTGCACACATATGGTAAGCTCAGCCCATATTGCCACAGTTCAGTTCAGAAATATTAACAGCTTTAAAAGGAAACTGAGGCAGACCATGAAAACACTGACCTGTTCCCTGCTTCTTCCAGGTGATATCCTGTACTGGTTCCAAAGTTTGTGAGAAAGTTAACAACATAGGCAGTCCTTCAGTGCCATTTCTAGTATTAGTTTCATCATTTTACACTTAGATCAGTAATGCCTAATTTCAGCTTCTTTTTCTGAACACGTTTTAATGAAATGCATTGCAATGCATTTAATGTGGTATTTTATTATGGTTGCCATTTCCATTCACTTCATGATAAACCATGCTGAGAGTGTACTCGTGCTAATTGACCTTTTGGTTATGTTTGTAGAAATGTCCATCTAGTCTTCATCCATTTTGGAATCTGTTTTTATTGCTTTAGAGTCTCCTGTGAACAGGCACAGAAAACAACGAGGCAGTGAAGCATCAATTTTCTTTGGCTGCAGGAACCACTGGGGACATGAGCTTTCAATGTAAAGAGAGGACAACTCATATGAACTAGGAAAGGAGCCAGGAAAGGAGCAGTCCCCCACAGCCCTCCCACCAAGCAATGATACTGTAATTGACTAGAAGTAATGTCTATACCCTTAGATGCTCCAATATTTCACAGGTCAATTTCTGAATGCACATCTGGAAACCACACCTAAGCTCATAGGCAGCTTGGCTATTAGTCATGCCCACCAGGAAGCATTTAAGTTGACAGTCATACTTATCTTGTAATACAGAATTGCTATTTAATTTACAACTGATACAAAAATTAGAGATTGTCCTGCAACTCTAAAATCAAGTGACCTTCATAACTTCTTCAATATCCCAACTGTATTTAATGTTGGTGAAGCAATACCTATAACCAGCCCACACTGAATGTGCTGTAATGTGTGATTAGTACAGCCACTAAGCAAATCACAGTACTTAGAGAATTACAAAAAACTCAGCCATATTCGCATATTTGCCAGCTATACATTCTTAGGAATATACCTAAAGGGAATGAAAACTGTGTATGAGAAGGGGATCTGTAATCATATTTGCAGCAGTACAATGTTCAATAGCAATGGCATGGAAACAATCAGATGCCCTTCCAAAGAGGAGTTATTGATGATCAATTCTAGCAGTACCTTCAACAATTCATTACAATCTGAATGTTTAGAAAAAATAACCTTTAAGAGAATAAGAAATATTCCATTGAAGTATTGGAATTTCAAAAATAATACAAGATAAAATATTTTAATGTTGTTGTTACTCCCTGATGCTACATTGAGTGTAATTTAAATTGCATCTGTAAGAGTTGCAAGATAAACATACCTGCAATGCACTGTCACTATTTCTTTTTAGTGATCCAGAACTGAGGAGTCATGTGCTTTTACAGGTGTTGGTGTCATTTGAAGATGTGGCTGTGGATTTTACCCCGGAGGAATGGCAGAATATGGACAATACTCAGCAGACCCTGTATAGAGGTGATGCTTGAGACCTATCACAATCTGCTGTCTGTAGGTCAGTGAAACTCTGGCATGCCCAAGCAGAATACTTCTGTACAGATGACAAATGAAAGAATAGTGCATAAAGTTTAGTAGTTGATAAGACTAGTAGTGATTTTGCAATGTTTACATTATCTTCCATGGGCAGGGTACCACATGACAAAGCCTGATGTGATCTTCAAGTTGGAGCAAGAGTCAGCACGACAAGCTCTGGAAAATTCTGTCAACCAGGGACTTTCAGGTAGGTCAGCATGTAGTGGGCATGGAATTGTTACATAGCCCAGTACCTGTTGAATGGGATTCTTTTTGAGTTATTTGCTTTGTTTTGTTTTGTTTTTAAGTGCCTTCCTAAAGGACAACTGATGAGAATCAGGCAGTCCACAATTTCCATATTTAGGTTTATTCCAGCAGTGCCTTTCAAACTTTTCCAGCCTATAACCATAAAGCTAGAATGATATATTGGTATTTTCAATGATCCCAAACACTTCAATCATCATCTGCCATCTCTCAAGATACATTTTCAGGAAGTTGTGTTTGAAACAGAATAGCCAAGACAAGACAAATTGGCACTTTTATGGGACATAAGATACCCAAAGGCTTACTTTGAATTTCTATATCACATATTGTGTATTGTGCTCTATCAACTAAAAGCACAATTCCAAATACTTTATTTTTCAACATTATTATATGAATGCATTTATAAAATGATGTAATGCTCATAAATAATGCTATTAAATATTCATATTTCACTCTTCAGTGTGATTCATGGATATGGTTACTCTTTTCCTCATTTCAGATCCCTACCGAAGTAATGAACAGCTTGGAGCTAATCAGAAAAGTCAAGAAATAATCTTCAGGCAAGTTGTAATAATAAACATTACATAATAATTCCAAAGAGAGAGGCATTGACATAGATGCTTAGGATTAGCATTGGCCATAATTGAAACTTGAACTGAAAGGAAAATTGTACATTAAAACAAACTTGTGAAATGATTTTCTGTATATGTATATATATGTATACATATGTTTTATATATATACATATATATATATATATAATTGTAGATAGAAGGTTTATTTGTAAATGACCAAGTGAATATAAAAAAAGTGATCAAGTGAATATAAAATCAGAGAGAACTGAATATCATTTCTTGGGAGAGAACCAGGAGATGGTGTGCCTCATGAATGGAGAGATGGAGATACCAAAGTGTCTAGGAACTGTAAAAGGTGTCATCCAAGGGCTCAAATAGGTCATGGCAAAAGATCACTCCCAAGAGCATGGCATAGTATTTTAGTACCTAGAACCATGCCTTGCACTTGCTGGGATTACATGTCAGCATTTGTTCACATCCTGGCAGCCATAGCTAACATTCAGGTCACTGCTGATAGCCTGGGAAAGCAGTTGGACATCCCAGAACCTTTCAAACTGAAACCTTCATGGGAGACTGAGAAGAAAGTAGTTGGTGATTACAGCCTCTTAATTCTTAACCTTCTATGCATCTCTTCTGCCCCCACATGAAAGTACAATCCATCTGATGTTTCAGCCAGACTAGGTTGTGGTTTTGGTTGTATGGGAGACTGTGTGGGTGGACTCTCCAGGTTTATGCAGAGCCATGGGGTACCAAGGGTCATTGTTATAGGTTCAGTTCCATTTGATGGAAGGCTTACCAAACTTGTGTAGTCTTCTTTCTGCTGAGTCAAGCTACATAGCTCTGGTCTAAGAACAAGAAGTCGTTTCATATGCCATGTTGTACACTCCAGCAATTGTTAGCAGGAATGCACAGAGGTTCTTTCCTGAGCTTATATAAACAGAAACTGGGAATCAGTTGTCGAAAGAAGATTTAACTGATAAGTGAACAGTTGAACTTGGAAAACAGCTCCCAAGACGGAGCCTTTTGAAAGAAGAGAGGGAAAGACTCCACAATTAATTTTTTTTAGTAGGAATCCTGCTTAAATGCCATTTGGAAAAAGGCTTCTCCTAATGTCCCTGAGAATATCTTTCAGAGTGAGGAATGTCTCACTCAGCAGGAGAACATACACATTTGTCTACAGTCTTTTGAACACAATGTGAAAGGAAAAAATTTCACTGGGGAGAAAATATCCCTTATATATGAGCAAGTTGATACTAAAGAGCCATGTAATAAGCAACCTGTCAATGTAAGAGGAATAATTCAGACTGAGAAGAAAATGTTCCACAACAAGCAGTTTAGCAAACATCAGGAAACGCAATCAAGAGAGAAACTCCATGAACATTTCAAGAGTGAGAAATCTCTTTTGTATAAAACAGATGTCAAAGTAAATCAGATAGGTCAGATAGCAAAAAGTCATTATATATGCAGCTACTGTACAAAATCTTTTAGTAGCAAATCTTGCCTTACGACCAAGTAGAAAACTAACACAGGAGAAAATTTCTATGTGTGCAAGGAATATAAAGAAAATGTGAACCAGAAGTCAGAACTCACAAGAGATCAGATTCTACACACTTCAGAGAAGGCATATGATTATAATAAGCTTAGGGGATCCTTTGATTAGCAATTATCTCTCCAGAGACATCAGAGAATTCACACAGGGAGAAAAACCTTTGAATGTAGCAAGTGCGGAAAAGCTTTTAGAGAACACTCAGCTGTCCTTAGACATCAGAGAACCCACATTAGGATAAAACCTAATGAATGTACCGAAGGTGGAAAGCCATTTTCTCTGAAGTCACACCTAATCAGGCATCAGAGATCGCACACAGGGAAAAAACTTTATGAAGGTAGTGAGTGTGGAAATGCCTTTAGACACCGTTCAGCTCTCATTAGACATCAGAGAATCCACACAAGGAAAAAACCTTATGAATGTAGTGAATGTGGAAAGGCTTTTTCTCAGAAGTCAAACCTTACGGGGCATCAGAAAATTCACACAGGGGAAAAACCTTATGAATGCATTGAGTGTAGAAGAACTTTTTCTGGGAAGTCAAGACTAACCTTGCATCAGAGAATCCACACAGGGGAAAAACCTTATGAGTGTAGTGAATGTGGGAAAGCTTTTTCTCTGAAGTCAAACCTACTCATGCATCAGAGAATACACACGAAGGAAAAGCCTTATGAATATACTGAGTGTGGAAGTGCTTTTTCGAAGAAATCAAACCTGATGGGGCATCAGAGAATCCACACAGGGGAAAAACCTTATGAATGTAGTGATTGTGGAAAAGCCTTTAGACAACATTCAGTTTTCATTAGACATCAGAGAACCCACACAGGGGGAAAATCTTATGAATGCAGTGAGTGGGGAAAAGCTTTTTCTCAGAAGTCACACCTAATTAGGCATCAGAAAAATCAGAGAATCCAGACTGGGGTAAAAATCATTATGAATATAGCCTGTGTGAAAAAGCCTTTACCCACAACTCATGTTTCTTAACACATCAGAGAAACCAAACAGGGGAATAACCTTATGAATGTAGTGAGTGTGGAAAAGATTATATCTGCCAGTCAGGTCTCAATACACATCAGAGGATCCAGACAGGGGGAAAACTTTGGGAAAGTACTGATTGTGCAAAGGCTTTGCCAAAGAAGCCACACCTAATCAGGTATCAGAAAACACAGTGGAAAAACCTAATGAATGCAGTGACTGTCAAAAACATTCGTCTCTCATTCATCATCAGATGGCACACGGTAGGTGAAATTGTTATGAATGTACTGAGTGTGGAAAATTCTTTTGCAGTCATATTATACTGCAAAAGAGAATTCAAACAGGGAAAACATAAATGTAGACTCTGCGGAAATCCACAATTTTTGTAAGCTCAGATATTTTGCACAGGGCAAAATGTGATTAATATAGTGAGTTGAAAAGCTTTTAGGTAGGTCACACTTAATCATGAGTAAGAGAATCCACATAGAATAAAGCCTTAAAATATAGTGAGTGCAGAAAAACCTTTACCTCGTCAGGTCTCGTTTTACATGAGCAAATTCACAAAGATGATACAGAATGAGTATGGAAAAACATTCACAGTAGAAATTGATGCAGAAGTGTGGGGAAATTTATACACAAACACATTTTTGGTTATATTAGAAAGTGTAAACACATCAGTAATAAAATACTCAAAGAAATGAATAAAATATCACTTCACTGACTGAAAAATCACTTTTCTGATGCCAATCGTCAGCAGAACCATGA
This sequence comes from Ochotona curzoniae, assembly GCF_017591425.1. Classification (NCBI taxonomy): domain Eukaryota; kingdom Metazoa; phylum Chordata; class Mammalia; order Lagomorpha; family Ochotonidae; genus Ochotona; species Ochotona curzoniae. The sequence continues at coordinate 40,480 of NW_024465972.1, read as the reverse complement.
AGCTCAGAAAACAAAAATAAGCATGTAAACAGAAAAACTAGCTACCATAAACCTGCTGTCATTGGAGCTTGGAAAGGGACTGTAATGAGCATTAGCAAGAGTGCAAATAGATACCAATCTAAAAGTGCAATGCTTGTAGAAAAACACTTTGAAAGTCTCAGCAAGTGTTAAAGAATAAACATGAGGAGTTACTGTCTTTCAGAATATAGACTATGTGTTTCTAAAATAATTCAGATGTGATATGTTTATGATCTTTTGTTGTGAGAGGAAAAATGTGAATGAGTTTTGCTTTCAGATTTTAATATTATTAATAAATATTCAACGCATAACACTTGTTTGGTGTTCCATGGATAGCATTTACATTTTTACCTACTATGGCATTTTTAGAATCTCAAAAGTACACATATTCTAGTATAGGCTAATATTGGAATCACAGATAATAATGCATGTAGCAATTGTAACCCTAAAGATTCAGCTGTGAAGGATGAATCTTATCTGAAGTGAAGATTTTCTTGTGTCATTTGGCTAAATGTGGATCCCCTTTGGCCTCTGTCTCCTTAATAGTCTACTATAGGAGAGCACCCGTGGATCTCTAGTGTTTAAATTATGTGTGAAGACATATGCATGCCATATCCCTGGATAATCCCCTGACAATAGTCTTGACTAACTGATACTCCAACCTTGCCTGTTCACTGGGCAAGCAGCTAGTGGTTTCCTGTACCCCAATATCTCTGTCCTTAATAAAGCTATGCTAGAACATTTCTGACAAAAAGTTAAATGCAACCTCAATCCTGTTTACCAGTCTTAAGCAATGAACATGTCTAAGGCATAATTTTCAGCCCAGGTGTTATATTATCTTGACCTAACTGCCTGTGGCATAAAGAAAACACACCTTCAAAACTTAGGTGTCACATGTGAGCTTTAACTTGAGTTGAGCATCTGGAAAGATAGGTATGTCTACTAATGAGTTACAATATAATTGCTTGGAGGGAGTGCTATTGAGACCACTGTTCTACCTCACTCCATTTCTACTCTATTTTTAGTTTGTAAGATCTTCCCACTAAACACATTTTCATCAGTTTGTCTCTCATGATTCTGCAGCCAAAGAACACAATCACCTTACTCAATGGTCTCAGGGCTTGCTGGTCAGGGAACACCCAAGACTAGCAGGTGTATATATACCAGACACATAAAAATTATCATCAGAATCTTGGTGTTTATATATTGGCTGAAATGTATGTATCAGAGCCTGCCACTGCTTCTCAGATTCACACCAATTTCGTGCATCATGTCTTCCCACAGTTGGTTTCTTGCCATTGCATGAGCTATTCCACTAGATACCAGCCTGTGCCTGAAGTCTTTGAATTTTACTGTCAACAGGTGCCTGAGATGTGATGCTGTGATGCCAGCCATGTAAAATGGAGACCTTGTTTGAAAGTCTTTCAACTGAGCTCTTTGAACTGTGAGAGTGAGCTTCAGGATCAGCATCGTGTCATGACAAAATTATGAACAGGCATTCAATTACAGAGAGGTTTCAGAAAAAATTTATAATACTTTAAACATTACATTAAAAGAACCATATTGTCATAATATTATTTGATTGGTTTTGCTAGTCATTTTTAGTTGAAATATTAAAGGTACTATATGTGCTTCCTTTTTTCCACAACAATCAAGTAAATGTATCTCTCTCTAAACAATCACCTGTATTTATAAGACAGCCATTACTCCTGTAATCTGCCCCAAGACCCTACATTTTTCTTCATAACACTTCAATTAGATTCTTTTTTGAGATTTGAGCAGAAGGAATGTCAAGAATAAGGTTACACTGACAAAATCTAGCCTAAATTGAATTAATTTGGTTGGGACTCTAGCTCCAATGTGAGTCAGATTACAGACCTGATGGTCCAGCTTTATTACAAGATCATCAGGAAGCTTTATAACACATTGCCCTAAGCCAAACGCGAAGCTCTCAGGGACAAGTGAGCTTTTCTAAAGTGCAATCTCAGTCAGATCAACATTCTTAAAAGGAGTACAGACTCCAAGTTTGGCAGCAGGACTCCAGAAAAGAAATCAGTGAAAATGCCAACCACACCTGACAGAATGCCAGTAAAAGAGCAGGACAGCCCCTATAAAATTACACAGAAGACAACTCAGACCTCTGAGCAAGGGACAATCCAGGCTCTGCAGACAATACCAACTGTAACAGTACACGTAGGGAACATTTTACCCCCAGGGCTCAACAACCAAAAATATTGAGACTGACCAGCAGGCACCAAGCATCAAAACTCACCTAAAAACTCTCCAGCCCTGTGCTGCCTTTCATGCCCAACCATAGCACTATGTCACTAGCTAATCCTCCCTCCTTTTAATGTTTAAAAGATTGTTTGTATAGTAACTCCTGGAGTTTGAAAACCATGGTTGCACCAGTACAATAGGTTACTCACATTCTGACTCCTTCTTGTCAAAAGACTCCCAGCCCAGAGAAGAGAGTTGCTGTCTCCAATTTCTACTCACTGTTCTATATTAAGACCTTAAAACATACACCTCTTAGCAGAGTGACTGTGGGTGGGACTTCAAAGGCAGGGAAAACTCAAGCTCTACTCTCAGGTGACTTGGACATGGTGATCTGTCTAGGAGACAGAAGGAAGCATGAAGAAGACAGTGCCTGTTGACAGAGTGTCTTCATGCACTGAATAAGATAAGAGCATTTGTGAGCTTCAGAATATTCTGAAGGAAGATGCATATATTGCAATTTGTATTATTTTTTTTTCAAATTAAATGTGATTTCTGTTGGAATTTTACTGGCAACAAGTGCCCGAGATGTGATGGTCTGATGTTAGCCTTACAAAATGGAGACCTCATGGGGAACAAGAGAAGAGTAGAACTAATAACTCCTTTCTATTTGCTGTGCATTCAGAGAATGTGTGGGCAGAAATCCTCCCCTTGAAAATTGGTTGAGACAATATTGTTTTATGACTAAATATTAGCTAGGGAAAAGGTCAGGGGGAAATAAATTAAAATTCTATTCTTGAAGCTTTACTCTGCAATGCATTATTTATTCTCTAATTATTAAAATCTCTCTAGTTGGGCCCGGCGCGATGGCATAGTGGTTAAAGTCCTTGCCTTGCAAGCCCGGGATCCCATATAGGTGCCGGTTCTAATCCTGGCAGACCCACATCCCATCCAGCTCCCTGCCTGTGGCCCGGGAAAGCAGTCAAGAACAGCCCAAAGCTTTGGGACACTGCACCCACATGGGAGACCCGGAAGAGGCTCCTGGCTTCGTATTGGCTTAGCATCAGCCGTTGCTCTCACTTGGGGAGTTAATCATTGGATGGAAGATCTTCCTCTCTGTCTCTCGTCTCTGTATATCTGCCTTTCCAATAAAAAAAAAATCTTTATAAAAAATCTTTCTAGTCTTCTTATGTGTAAATCTACATCAGTGTCTGTATGTGTTTGGTTGGTTGCAGATGGAGACTTATATGAGTGTGTTTGTAAAAAGAATGTTTGGTGTTATGAAAAATTTATAAATGATTAATCCCTAATAAATACTTTCATGGTAGTTAAAATATTGTTGTGATCAGACCATTATTTGTACGTGCATGTGCGTGAAAGAAAGAGAGTGACAAAGAGAGCATGAGACAAATTTTGAAAGTGTTTTGAAACATGCAAATTTGGACCTGTCCCACCACCAGGAGTTAACATCTCCTCAAGCTGATTCCCATTTGTTAGAATTTGAGGGCTAACACTATGAATAAACTAACAAATCCTTTGTCGTGCATGGCTGACTTCACATGTAGGTGCCGATTCATATTCTGACTAATCATCTTTCCATCCAGCTCCTTGTCTGTGGCCTGGGAACCCAGTGAAGTATGGCCCAAAGCATTTTTTAGCAGAATTGAGTGAGGATACCTAGAAGAATGTCTTGGCCGAGGCTTTAGTGCCATTTAGCTTCAGCTGGTGATGGGATCTGGCAAGTGAACCAGTGCCTAGGAGACAGAATGTCCCCCTGGTTTTTCTTGTCTCTGTTTCTGACTCTCTGTTTCACTGATAATATTGAATCCTTCGTTCAGTTAATAAATGATCATAGTGAAACACTAATCCTCACTCTTAGAAAACAAGTCTTGGCTCTTTATTATTATTATTATTATTATCTTTAAATATCAATTGATCTATTCATTCACAGATTGACACAGCTCCCTAGAAGCAGGAAATTCTCCTGCCCTGCCATTTGCAAGTCCCCCCCCCCCACTGATTTCCTTTCATCACCCTCACAACTTGTCATTTTCAACTTCCCACTGTGTGCGTTCATGGGGATTCCTTGGTTCCAAAGACAGGAAGCAACTGAGTATTCCCCATATATTCTCAATTCCATCAGGCTTTGAGTGATGGAGCTATGGTGATCCCTGCCTGTATGCTCAAAACAAAATTTGTAATGCCTTTTAGAGCTCAAGTGGGCCCAACCAAAGCTGTGTGTGTTCAATCCACCAAGAAATCAGTAAACAAACACAAACCAAGAGTCTCTCCTCATTGAAGCATGCATGAATAAAAAGCATGTCCTTTCTTGAGATATGAGGTCATCACCCACAATCTCTTTGCAGGTGCTCACCCACCCTGTGAGGGTGTACACTTCCCACCCACCAAACAAAGTACATGAAAGAATCCTGCATGGAAATGGCTAGATAGGCAGGACTTGCATGTTTGTGCTTCCTCTTGGGAATTCTGGCTTTGCCTCTTCTTGCCAGAGCAGGGAGCTGGCTAGAGTTATGGAGCAGCTGATGTGTGGGAATACAGTTGAATTGCACTGGTTGGAGCTTTTGTGATTTAGAAGATGACTGTTCAGCTGCATGCCAGACAATGCTGGATGAATCAGAACCTCTGTGGTCAGCAGGCTCGGCTTCACTTTTCTGAGGCTGAAGGCACTCTTGGACTGCTGCTGCTGGTCTTGCTGGGATTTCCACTCATCTAAGCTGGGTTCCTGAGTTCTCTGCTTCAAGTCCTTCTGGCTTCTTTGCCTTCCAGGTTGGAATGCTTTTCAGGCTCTCCTGGTGTGATGGTGTGTCTCTCTCAAGTTGCAGAGACTGATAATTCCTGGCCAAGTGATGCATGTCCATTGGCCCCATCCCATCCACCCAAATGCACACAAAAGAGTACATAGGCTTGACTACAAGAGACTCAAGCCCTCATGGACAATGAGGGCATAGAGGCTGTACTCTAGTGGGCCCTATGGGCATCAAGAATTTAAACATCAGAAATTCGTGGGCAGCTTCTTGCTGGGTTCAATGAAAGCCAGCAGCCAGTGCTTGACAAGGCTGGATCACATCACTAGGACTATGCAGAACCCAAGTAAATTGACTTTCCACAGCATATAACATGCAGATCTCTGAACAGCACTGACAGGGGAGAAAGTGCTCCTGAGACAGCAGATAGTTGGCAAGTGGGGAGGAGGGGTATATGTTAGACACTGGAGGGCTTCATATATGTTGAAAGTGTTCCTGGGTTCTGTCCTTCTTCTGTATTTTTAATGGATGTTATGTTAAAGCAAACATATAGTTAGTGAGCATTTTGGATTGCCTCATTTCATTTAGCATAATCATATCCAGTTCTAGCCATTTGGATGAAAGCAGTTTTATTTCATTCCTTTAACAGCTGAGTCTTACTCCAAAGAGTAGATGAACCACAGTTTCTATATACAATCCTCTGTTAATGAGCATTAATGGGTAGGTTAATTTTCAATTGCCTGAGTATTCTCCATACTGACTTCCAGATGAGTTCGGGCGATTTCAGTGTGGTATAGCCATAAACTCAATACTGACTTCCATAGTGGCTGCACCCACCAGTAATATACTATGTTTCCCTTTTTCCTGCATCTTCACCAGCAAGTGTTGTTGATGTTTTTCTGTATGTGGGCCATTCTCACTGGAATTAAGTGGGATCACAGTGTTGTCTTTATTTGAATCTTCTTACTGCTGGGGATCTTGAGCATTTCTTCATATGCCTGTTAGCCATTTGGATTTGTTCTTTTGAGAAAGTATCTGCCCATTTCATTTACCCATTTCTTGATTTGTTTCTATGTTTTATTGTATGGTTGTTTTGAATTCTTACTATATTCTGAATATAAGCCCTCTATTCCCTTTATAGTGTGCAAAGCTTTGCTCCCATGCTTTTGCTTGCATTTTATTTTTATTTTTTTGTTGTTGTTGTTAATTGTTTCAATTGGTGTGCAGAAGCTTCTTAGCTTAAGATAGTCCCTTTTGGGATTTTGGCCTTGAATTCTTTTGTTTATGATGCTTTTTCTAGGAAGTCTGTGCTTGCACCTATATCTTATAGAGTATGTCTAATATTTTCTTTTCAAATGTTTGATAGTTTCTGGATGTATGTTTAGATGCTTTATCCATTTAGATTAGATCCTTGTGTATTGTGAATGGTGTAATTTGTTTCTTATTTCTGCAAGTTGCTGTCCAATTGTCCCAATAGCAGTTATTCAAGAAATTTTCTTTTTTTTTAAAGATTTTTTTTCCATTTTTTATTGGAAAGGTGAATATACAGAGAGGGGAGACAGAGAGGAAGATTTTCTGCCCATTGATTCACTCCCCAAGCAGCCACAATGGCTGGAGCTGAGCCAATCTGAAGCCAGGAGCCTCTTCCAGGTTTCCCATGTGGGCGCACCGTCCCAAAGCTTTGGGCTATCCTCAACTGTCTTCCCAGGCCACAGGGAGGGAGATGGATGGGAAGTGGGGCTGCCAGGATTAGAACCAGCATCCATATGGGATCCCAGGGCATGCAAGGCGAGGACCTTAACCACTACACCATTGTTCAGGGCCCTCAAGTGATCTCCTTTTTCACTGGGTTATTTCTTATTATCTTGTCAAAGATAAGATGGTTGTACATATGTGAGATACCTTCTAATGTTTCTAATCTATTCCTTTTGTCTTTCTTTTTGTTTCTTTGCCAGTACCAGGCTGTTTTAATAACTATCCCCTAAATATGTCTGCACATCTGTGATTGTATTCCTTCCAGCTGGGTTCTTATTCATCAGAACGATTCTCGCTATTTATGGACCTTGATGTTCCCAGACGAACCTTTGTATCAGTTTTTACGGCTCTGTGAAGAAAGTTCTTGGTATTTTAATTGGAATCACATTGAATTTGCATATTGTTTTTGGCAATACGAACATTTTGATGATTTTGACTCTGTTCATTCAGAAACATGATATATTTTGTCGGGGTTCCTTGGCCAGCAAGTCAAACCCAGACACTCGTTGTCTTTGTGGAACCTTTATTGTAGAGATGACACAGCAAAACCAGTGCGCAGCGTCTGCACAGCGGCCGCCATGCAGCCGCCGCATTGCAAGGCGCAGCTACATCTTGGCGAGATGCGCTCTCTCCCTCTCTCTCTCTCTCTCCTCCTCCCCCATTTCTCTGGCTCTCTTATATTGGGTAACTCAGCCAATCAACGTAAAGGTCACCTCTGCACGCAGCGAGCAGGTCAATCCTCACACAGATCACACGCGCTGTTCACAAGCCATCCATGCACCCCTGGGCCAATCACAGCAGACTTCCTGAGACTTGTTTTTTCTACCACAGCAGGAAGCAGCATTTCAGCACCAGTCTGTCTAGGGTGTAGGCTGCAGGCTCCCTACAGCTCCCCACAATATTTATCCACTTTTTGAAGTGTTCTGTTTCTCTTTTTAATGCTTTGTAACTTTGGTCATAGGGATGTTCCACGTTTTCAGTTAGATTTATATCCAGGTAATTTATATCCAAGTAATTCATTTTCTTCTTTGAATTATTCAGCATTGGAGTTGTTTGCATTCATTAGGGCTGTTGATTTATTTTCATTTGTTTTGTACCTTACCATTTTGCCAAGCTTTTGCATATGTTCTCAGAGTCTCTTTACTGATTCTCTTGGTTCTCTATGTATAGAATCATGCCATCTTCAACAGAGATACATTGACATTCTAATTTTCAATTTAAATTCTTTTGATTTCTTTTTCTTGTTTAATAGCATTTGTGAGTACTTCCAGTACTATGTTAAAGAGCAGTGGCAATAGTACTCATCCTTGTCTAATTCCAGGTCTTACTGGGAACGCTTCCAAACTTTCTCCATCTGTTATAATGCTAGCATTGTGTTTGCATAAATTTGTGTCATGGATTGTTCCTTCTATGCCTACCTTGTTGACAGTTTTTAGCATGAAATGGTGTTGGATTTTATTATTATTGATTTGTGTATGTAAATCATCCCTGCATGCCAGAAATGATTCCTTCATGGTCTGGATAAACAATCTGTTTCTGTATTTTGTAGACTAATATTTTGTTGAAGATCTTAGGGTTGATATTCACCAAGAACACCAGTCTCTAATTTTCGTTCTCTGCTGTGTCTCTATTTGGATTTGGTATTAACTTGGCATTGGCTTCATAAAACAAGTTTAGAAGAATTACATTCCCTTCTATTATTTTGAAAAGTTAATGGAGAATTGGTTTCCATTTTATTAGAATGCTTTTCAGAAATCAAGAGTGAAACCATCTGGTACCAGGCTCTTCTTTGTTGGAGTGGCATTAATTACTGATTGGATTGTTGCATACAGAATAGATTTCATTAGGTTTTCTGTTGCCTCTTAACTAAGTTTTGTAGATGGTAAGAGTGCAGAAATCTATTCATTTTATGGAGGCTTCTGATTTGTTGAATATAGTTGTTCATAGTAATTTCTGATTGTTTCATTGGTTTTGTGTATTGTTCCTTTTAGTTCTATTTTTCTCTTATTTTGATTATTTCTTGTTTCAGTTATATTTGGGGTTATTTTGTAGTTTTTCTAGTTCCTTTAGACATCTACTTAGCTGTTTTTTGGTCATGGATTTCCTGTTACTTTTTTTTTAAAAGATTTATTTTTATTATTTTTTATTGGAAAGGTGGATATACAGAGAGGAGAGAAAGAGAGGAAGATCTTCCGTCCGATGATTCACTCCCCAAGTGAGCGCAACGGGCTGATACTATGCCGATCCGAAGCCAGGAGCCTCTTCCGGGTCTCCCATGCGGGTGCAGGGACCCAAAGCTTTGGGCCGTCCTCGACTGCTTTCCCAGGCCACAGGCAGGGAGCTGGAAGGGAAGCGGGGCTGCCGGGATTAGAACCGGCGCCCATATGGGATCCCGGGCGTGCAAGGCAAGGACTTAACCACTTGCGCCACCGCGCCGGGCCCGATTTCCTGTTACTTTTAAAAAATTACTTCTTTTTATTATTATCATTTTATGATACAGTATCTTAGGTCCTAGAATTTCCCTTATGCTGTTGCTAATTGATTCCTCCTTCACTGAGTTTGTCTATATCATTACTATAATTTCATTCTTCTTACATTGTCCTATGTCCATCATTGCGGCATAAACAATGGCAGAGTCCAGCATCCTATTATCAAGATATAGTTAACAGTTTTATTGGGAGTCCATCTTTGATCTGGAAGTAGAGATGTAGACTGCATTTTATCCTCACATCTGGATATGCTTGTCCTCATTACACAGTTACTTCACATCCCCTTAAATGAAAAGCCACAATAAAAAATCAGTAACAGGAAGAAAAATAGAAATTTACAATGCCGTGAATTAAAATTACATGTTGCTACAGATGATAGTCTCCATTACACAGTTACTGCAAATAAATGAAAAGCCACAAAAGAAAATAAAGAACAGGAAGAAAAAAATAAATTAAAACACCATGAAGTTAAATAACATGCTACTGAATGACTAATGCATTGCTGAAGAAATGAAAAAAAGAAAATCAAGAATCTCCTTGAAGAAAATTATGCTACTGTATGATCTATGAGTCATTGAAGAATTAAAGAAAGTGTTACAACAAATACGTAACTTTGCTGATCTGAAGCAATGAGCATCTATTGAGAGGCAGAAAACTCAAGGGCCCAGCAGCGTGGCCTAGTGGCTAAAGTCCTCACCTTGAACGCGCCAGGATCCCATATGGTCACCAGTTCTAATCCTGGCAGCTCCACTTCCCATCCAGCTCCCTGCCTGTGGCCTGGGAAAGCAGGCAAGCATGGCCTAAAGCTTTGGGACCCTGCACCCATCTGGGATGCCTGGAAGAAGTTCCTGGATCCTGGCTTCGGATCAGCATAGCATCGGCCGTTGCACTCACTTGGGGAGTGAATGATCGGGTGGAAGATCTTCCTCTCTGTCTCTCCTCTCTGTATATCTGGCTTTCCAATAAATAAATAAATCTTTAAAAAGGATTATCTCAATATGAAAATACATGCAGATAAGTTGTAGCACTACTTAGAGTAGTAGAGTAAAGAAGACTTTCAGGACAGAAGGGGCTAGGCAGAGAGGCTTTTCTGTCTCACAGTTGTCAGTCCAGGGCCAGCAAATGTTGCAGAATTTCAGTGGCTCAGGGAGACCCAGGCTCCACAGATGGAAGTGGGTCTAGATTCAACCTACTGGGTCTTAAGCACCAAAATGTTAGATTTACAGACCACCCATTAAAGAAAAACACCAGCTTAATACAAACAGGTTTTTATTAAGCAAAGAGAAATCCATTCGTCAGCCTTTCCTAGAGCAGCAGTGGATCAAGCAGAAGTGGAGGGGACTGTATGTGGGAAAGACAAGCTGAGTAGCAAAGACATACATGTTATAACCCTTCTGACATGGGTGCTGGCAATGGCCCTGTTTGGACTCTGATAGAGCAAGAAATGTAGACCTTTGTACACAATTGCTCATACATGACCTTTGCTGCCTTCTGGGCATGCCAAATCTCTGGGTGAAGTCACTGTGTTATCCACCCATTTCCTATAACTGTGGTAACCATCAATTCCCAGGCTTCTAGGTTTAAGATTCCTTCATCAGGCAACCAAGGATTATATATTAGCACAGTGTCCCAGCATTCCTGCAGCTGTGCCTTTGAAACCACAGTGTTGTTCTGCTTCAAAAAAGTGATGAAGCAGCTCAATGTAGGGAACATACTTACTCTTTCTTACTTTTCACCACATTCTTAACTCCTGCTTACCTTCTTCTGCAGGTAGCCTTCCCTTTCATTTTTCCTTTTTATTTCATGTCCCTTGTTCAAGGTGCAAGTTGCAAGTATACCTTGAAGAATCCTGAAGACAAGATGCAACCAAAAAGTCATGCAGAAACTGCTTTCTTGGCAACTGATCAAGTTCATTTCCAGGGTTACACTTCCTAAATACTTAGCAAAATAACAGTTCAGACACAAGTCAGAAGTAGATCATGCCTGGGAGCAGAGAGTTCAAGGAAGTTAACAAGGTGACTTGGTCAATGCATTATTGAAATAATGAATAGATAAGGAGTGCTCTCTGCCCTTGATTATTGGACTAGACATAGCATATATGTTCACTTATCATCAAGGAGGGCATGAAAGATCATCCAAGGCATCACTGGGAGCAAGAGTGCACTATGGATGAGAGCCCCTCCACCTCCTCTTTCCTGGAGCCTCTTCTCAATAGTATACATCACACCTCTGATGTCCCAGCTATCCAGTTGGAAGTATTCCAACAGGCACGTGATAGTGTGAGGAGGAAAGGGCCTGGTAATGGAGAAATGGCAATTCTTTCATAATCTAAAATATCAAAGCTTGGATACCTTAACTAAAAAATCAGCTCACTGTACCCAAAACTTGAAAGGTGTTTTTCTGGTGGAACAGAGAATGACATAGCCACTCTATAAAAAATGATCTTGTGGTTCTTCATTTTAAAATATTATTTCACTAGAAAGGCAGATTCACAGAGGTTGTGGAATTGCCTTTCTTTTCAGGTAAACCTAGTGAATATTTATAATGATGACATTACAGATGGCTACTCCAAGATGGCTCTTGGCCTCATTTGGAACATTGTTTTACACTTCTGTATAGGCGATCTGGGACTGGATTTCCATCTGGTATTTTTGGACGTGACTTCAAAAAACATAGTAGCTTCCACAGGCACCACTGCACATTTCTGCCATGTTTGGCAGTGAGCAAGACTGACTGGAAGTTTAGGCCATGATATTAGCTTGGAGACAGGCTATGTTATTCTGTATTCACAACATGTGATTGCATGAGGAGATGGGAGGGTTTTTCACTCGATTATGGCTTTGTCATGTTGTTTGCAGTCTGGTTTTTAAAAGTCTGTTTATAGTCTGTGCATGTCACGGACACTTAGATCTGATGGGTTGCCTTATAAAACAGAAAAGCAGAAGAAATGGCATTGTGTGCTTAATTATTCCACCAGCCTGATAAATGCCAAAACTGTAAACCGTGTAACTAGCAGGCTTATGTTTGTGCTGATAAGCACAGTGTTGCAGCAATGGCCACTAAAAGAGCATTTACATGGTTATTTGGCCTGCCTTTCGCCGTCACAACTCCTCCTTCCTGAAAAAGCCAATCCCAACTGGGTTGCAGTTGGAATGAACGAGTCTTGTTTTTACAAATACAGTTCATTCAAGTAACCTTTAGCCCAGGCTAACAAAGCTTTTCATGACTTGGTAGGCCTGATGGGGAGAAGAAGTGCTTCTTCAGCAGGTGGGAAAGGTACTGAATTTACAGATGAGGTCAGTGTGTGGAGTTAGCACCACCTAAAAATGTAAGGTAGAACAGCAGATGTACTGGATTCTTTAATGCTCAAAAATCAGAGCACAAGTCTTCCTTTCTTCCTTCCTTCTTTTCACCTTCCCTAAATCCCCTTCTTCCCACTGATTTCCTCTACATTATTGCAATAGTATAGTCCTTCCAAAACAGTCATGAGTTCATCATTCTGGTATTTAAGTGTATCCTAACATTGTAGGTAAGCATAATGGCAGAGTATTTTTACAGAAGCACAAGTCTGATCTTAGCAGGCTTTTAGTATAGGGATACCAAAGATCATTAACTTGGTGAGCATTACCTAAAGGGTATGGATAAGGATTGAATGATTGAGTTAAGATGAATTTACCTGCTATGCCCCTTGTTATCCTAACAGCAACTAAATTTCCTTTAAAATGGGAAACATCGGAACTGGCACAGTGTGAACCAATCAGTAGCCTAGTGGCTAAAGTCCTTACTTTGAACATGCTAGTGTCACATATGGGCACCAGTTCATGTCCCAGCTGCCTCGCTTTCACTCACCTTCGTGCTTGTGGCCTGGGAAGGCAGTCAAGGATGGTACAAAGACTTCAGAACCTGCACTCACATGGGGGAACCTGGAAGAGTCTCTGCTTTTATCTTTGGATTGTCTCAGCTCTCGCCATTGCGATGACTTTGAGAGTGAATCAATGGATAGATCTTCCTCTCTGACTCTCCTTTTCTTTGTATAACCAACTTTCCAATAAAAATACAAAAACTTTAACAGAGAGAGAGAGAGAGAGAGAGAGAGAGAGAATGTTCACAGTGACATATCAGGCTAATTCTCCACTTGTGGATAAGCACTGGAATTCCATATGGGCACCAATTTAAGTCATGCCTGCTCCAATTCGGATTCAGCTCCCTAATAATAACCTCAGAAATCACTGGGAATGGCCTCAGGCCTTGGACCTTTATACCAAAATGGGAGACTTGTAGGAAGCTGCTGGCTCCCAGCTTTGGACTGGCTCCATTTTGATCATTCTGGCCATTTGTGGAGTGAGCTAGAATATGGAAAGTCTCTCTGTCTCTCCCTCTCTGTCTTTCAAGTAAAAATAAATAAACTCATTAGTTAATGAAAGCTTTGCTAGTGGCCTGGTGCTGTGGGCTAGCAGCTAAATTCCTCACCTTGAATGCACCTGGGATCCCATATGGATACCGGTTCTAATTCTGGCAACTCTGTTTCCCATCCAGCTCCCTGCTTGTGGCCTTGGAATGCAATTGAGTATGGCCAAAGACTTTGGGACCCTGCAACCACGTGGGATACCCAGAAGAGGTTCATGCTTCCTGGCTTCAGCAGAGTGACCAGCATAGCACCTGCTGTTGTGGTCGTTTGGGGAGTGAATCATCAGACAGAAGATCTTCCTCTCTGTCTCTCCTCCTCTCTGTATATCTGACTTTGTAATAAAAATAAATAAATCTTGAAAATAAAAAGTAAGCTTTGCTAGGACAGAGATGGCATAATGGAACATTTCCTATGCTGAAAAACTTTGCTAGGGAAATGTTTTTTTCTTGCTCTCTCTTTAAAAATGTGACATGAGTCTCCACGTGGTAGCCTAGTGGATAAAGCCCTTGCTTTGCATGCACCACCATCCTATATAGGCCCTCATTCATGCTCGCTCTGCTCCACATGCTTGCCGCCTCTCTGCTTGTGACCTGGGTGGGCAGTAGAGGACGGTCCGAAGCCTTGAGGCCCTGCTGTTGACCTTTATCCACTGCTTTCTCAGACACACCAGTAGAAAGGTGCATCAGATGTGGAACATCCAGAAGTTGAACCAATGCTCACATGGGAAATGGGTGCCACAAACAACCAGGAGATCTATGTGGTGTGCCACAGTGCCTGCCCCTGGAAGCACAGATAATAAATTAGATGAAAAAGGACTTAATTCAAAGCAGGGTACAAGGAAGGCAAGACGGCAACATAGAGCACAGACATGTTGGATAAGATGGAGAATCTTTAGACAGGGAGAAGTATAATAAGTAGCTTACAGGGAAAAAATAGGACTCAGGCAGTGAGCAAGGGGAACCTGGAGACCCCTTGGACACAGGGAAGCTGTGATAATAGGACAGCAATGTTGTAGTGAACTGAAAAACCCACCATCAGTCAGCGAGCAGCAACTTGGACCCTGGCGACCCAGGCTCCAGTGATCCAGGCTCCAGCAATCCATTTCCAGTGCAAGCCAGATATCCAACAGTGGCCTCAACACAGATGTTGTGACTGCCAGGTGAGAACCTGGGTCCACGCGGGCAGCTAGGAAGATGAGTGTAGTCTGGGACTGGATGATCAAGCTGGGCGTGGTGGTCGAGCCACAGGCAGAGAGAGTAGGGGACTCAGGATGCCATCTTGCATGGAGAGGCGGAACTCGGAGTTGACAGAGTGGCACAGAGGAAGCTCATTTCTGGCTGATCAGACAGAACTGATCTAACTAGGGAAGGTAGCACCAGCTTCATTTCCTGCAAGGTCAGTGTGGTCCCTTGAGCTGAAAGCCTGCAACTGCAATTCTCCAGCAGCGTCCCCCCTGGCGCCATCTAGAGTAGCAGGGCAGCAAGTGTGGACCCCAAGCGAAGGTCCAGAGTGGGCGTGTTACTAGCTAATTGCACTGAGCTGAGCCCACAGCACCAGACTTGCAGCGTGTAAGGTCTGTGTGCTCCCTGGAGCTGACACCCGACAGCCCCCTGATCTTTGTTGGTGCCCCTACGGGAGCCATCTAGGACACTGAGACAAGTGCTTCAAACACTGATAAACTGCAAGAATAGGAGTGGTAAATTGCTTATGCGCTGATTCAGCAGCTCTCAGATAACAGTGTCATTTGACCAGACAGTGTTACACAGAAGGGGCTGCCTAAGAACAAAACTGGGAACAAAACCACCACCATCTTAGAGATCCACACAGTCTGAAGGAAAAAACAGCCCTGACAAGGCACGCCACCAACTCCAGCCAAAATAACCCCAGGAGGTACTCTGATTTTTTTTTTTTTTATTGTTGCTTACACTGTATTATGTAGTACAGTTTTATAGGCGCTGGGGATTCCCCCCACCCCTCCCCATACCCCTCCCCCCATGGTGGATTCCTCCACCTTGTTGCATAACCATAGTTCAAGTTCAGTTGAGATTCATTGCTTGAAAACACATGCACATGCCTAGCATAAAGTTCAGCGTCTTATTGTCCAGATAAGTTCAGTGGCCTCCTGGGGAGACCTTCTATGGTCTGAAGATAGGTCTAACAGAGTAAAGATCCGGTCGGTTAAAAGCCCCAACAAGGCCTCAGTTTCAATATACAACATTATGGAATTAATTGACATAGTAATGGGTAAACAATATGTTAAGAATAATGCGAGTTCCATTCTTCGAAACATCTGGGTTGAGACAGTATCAATGACAGGTTCAAAAAATAACAAACAACCAAACAAAAAATTACAGGTTAAATCAAGGCAAACATGTGGTATCTAATCTTTTGGGATTCACTCATTTCCCTTAGCATTATAGTTTCCAGTTGTGCCCATTTAGCCACAAAGAACTGCATTTTGTTTTTTTTAATAGCTGAGTAGTATTCCATGGAGTAGATGAACCAAAGCTTTCTTATCCAATCTTCTGCTGATGGGCATTTCGGTTGCTTCCATGTTTTTGCAATTACTGATTGTGCTGCAATGAACATAGGGATGCATGTTGGTTTGTCGTAAAACAGGTGTTTTGGATATATTCCTAGGAGTGCTATTGCTGGGTCATATGGCATGCAGATTCCGAGTTGTTTGAGTGTTCTCCAGACTGATTTCCATAAAGGCTGTACCAATTTGCAGCTCCACCAGCAGTGGAGTAGGGTTCCCTTTTCCCCGCATCCTCGCCAGCAAGCGTCGTTGGTGTTCTTGTTTATGTGGGCCAATCTTACTGGTGTTAGGTGGTACCTCATCGATGTTTTAATTTGGATTTCCCTTATTGCTAGGGAGCTGGAACATTTTTTCATATGTTTGTTTGCCATTTGGACTTGTTCCTTTGTGAAATGTTTGCCCATTTCCCGTGCCCATTTCTTGAGTGGCTTGTTCGTTTTGGTTTTTTGGTTGTTTTGAAGTTCTTTGTATATCCTGGAAATTAGCCCCCTATCGCCTATATCGTGTGCAAAGATCTTCTCCCACTCTGTGGGTTGCTTTTTTACTTTGTTGATTGTTTCCCTTGCTGTACAGAAGCTTCTTAGTTTGATGAGGTCCCATTTGTTTATTCTGTTCTCAACTGCTATTGCTTTTGGTGTCCTTCTTAGAAAGTCGGAACCTACTCCTAGGTCTTGCAGTGTATTTCCTACATTTTCTTGCAAGAGTTTGAAGGTTTCTGGATGTAGGTTTAGGTCTTTTATCCATGTAGATTGGATCTTAGTGTATGGTGATAGATGTGGGTCTATCCTTTTGTTTCTACAGGCTATCAGCCAGTTGTCCCAACAACATTTACTAAAGAGGCCTTCCCACTTGCTTGAGCTATCATTGGTCTTTTTGTCAAAGATTAATTGGCTGTATTTGTGTGGGTTCCCTTTTGGTGCTTCTATTCTATTCCATTGATCTTCCTTTCTGTCTTTGTGCCAGTACCAGGCTGTTTTGATAACCACTGCTCTATAGTATGTCCAAAGGTCCGGGATTGTGATTCCCCCTGCTAACCTCTTATTTTTCAGGATGGTTCTAGCTATTCGTGGTTTTTTGTGTTTCCAGATGAACTTTTGAATCATTGTATCCAGTTCCGTGAAGAATGTTTTGGGCAATTTGATTGGAATTGCGTTGAAAATGTATATTGCTCGTGGTAGTATAGACATTTTAATGATATTGATTTTGCCTATCCAGGAGCACGGGATGTTATTCCATCTTTTGAGGTCTTGTTCAATTTCCTTTTTAAATAGTTTGTAGTTTTCTTCGAATAGGTCTCCTACGCTTTTGGTTAGATTTATTCCCAAGTACTTCATACTTCTCTCTGCTATTTTGAATGGTATCCTGTTGGTTAGATCTTCTTCCATCTTGGTGTTATTTGCGTACACTATGGCTGTTGATTTTCGTTCGTTAATTTTGTACCCTGCCACTCTGCCAAACTCTCGTATAAGTTCTAGCAGTTTCTGTATTGAGTCTCCTGGTTTTTCTATGTATAGGATTATGTCATCTGCATATAGTGAAAGCTTGACTTCTTCGTTTCCTATACGTATGCCTTTAATTTCTTTTTCTTGTCTTATGGCCTCTGCAAGTACCTCTAGGACTATGTTGAATAGCAGTGGTGATAGCGGGCACCCTTGTCTTGTTCCAGATCTCAGTGGGAAGGGTTCTAGCTTTTCTCCATTCAGTATGATACTGGCGTTGGGTTTTTCATAAATTGCTTTAATTATGTTGTGGATTTTCCCATCTATGCCTACTTTGGCTAGAGTTTTTAGCATGAAGAGGTGTTGGATTTTGTCGAAAGCTTTTTCTGCATCTATTGAAACTATTATGTGGTTCTTGTTTTGCAGTTTTTGGATATGGTTTATAACATTTATGGATTTCCGAATGTTGAACCATCCCTGCATTCCAGGGATGAATCCTACTTGATCCGGATGAATGATCTGTCTGATGATTTTTTGAATTCTATTGGCTAGGATTTTGTTGAGAATTTTAGCATCAATGTTCATCAGAGAGATAGGTCTGTAGTTTTCCTTCTCTGATGGTTCTCTGTCCGGTTTTGGGATTAAGGTGATGTTGGCTTCATAGAATGAGTTTGGGAGGGTTGCTTCCTCCTCTATTGTTTTGAAGAGCTTGTAGAGGATTGGGGTTAGTTCTGTTCGGAATGTTTTGTAGAATTCTGTAGTGAAGCCGTCTGGGCCTGGGCTTTTTTTCGTTGGGAGATCCTTGATGACTGTTTCAATCTCTACCTCGGTTATGGGTTTATTTAATTCTGCAGTTGCCTCCGGACTGAGTTTTGGTACGTGGTGGGAGTCCAAGAACTTTTCTATTTCTTGGTGGTCCTCAAATTTGTGGGAGTACAGTTCTTTGTAGTAATTTCTAATTATTTTCTTAATGATTGCAGTGTCTGTTGTTATGTTGCCTTTTTCATCTTTAATGCTATTGATTCTCACTTTCTCTTGTTTTTTTTTGGTCAATCGGGCCAGTGGAGTGTCTATTTTGTTTATTTTCTCAAAAAACCAACTTTTTGATTTGTTGATTTTATGTATAGTTTTTTTGATTTCTATTTGGTTTATCTCCTCCCTTGTTTTGATGATTTCTTGTTTCCTATTGTGCGTGGGACTCTTCTGCTGCTGTTTTTCCAGATCCTGGAGGTGTGAGGTTAGTTCCTGTATTTGGCGTCTTTCTTGGGCCTTGACATGTGCTCCGATTGCGATGAATCTACCTCGTAGCACTGCTTTGGCGGTGTCCCACAAGTTTTGGAGTGTTGTATCAGAGTTTTCATTGGTTTCCATAAATTTTTTGATCTCATCTTTGATTTCTTCTCTGACCCAATGTTCGTTTAATAGCATATTGTTCAATTTCCAAGAGTGCCTATACTTCCTGGGGAGTTTTGAGTTGTTGATTTCCAGTTTCATCCCATGGTGGTCTGAGAGGGTACATGGTATGATACTAATGTTTTGGAAGTTGTTTAGATTCGCTTTATGTCCTATCATGTGGTCGATTCTGGAGAAGGTGCCATGTACCGCTGAGAAGAATGTATAGTCTGTGGCCTTAGGATAAAAAGTTCTATATATGTCTACTAAGTCCAGTTGTTCTATTGTTTGTGTGAGCTCTGTTGTTTCTTTGTTGAGTTTTTGTTTCGTAGACCGGTCCATTGTTGTTAGAGGTGTGTTGAGATCGCCCACAAGAATTGTCCGGGTGTCTATGTCTTCCCTTAAGTCTGTAAGTAATTGCTTTACGTAACTAGGTGCATTAAGATTCGGTGCATAAACATTAATGATGGTGATTGCTTCTTGATGGATCATTCCCTTCACCAGTATAAAATGGCCTTCCCTGTCTCTTTTGATGTTAGTTAGAATGAAATCTATCTCGTCTGAAATTAGGATAGCTACCCCAGCTTTTTTTCCTCGTCCATTAGCGTGAAATATCTTTTTCCATCCCTTCACTTTCAGTTTCTTTGCATCCTTTCTGGTTAGATGCGTTTCTTGTAGGCAACAGATGGTTGGGTCTTGTTTGATGATCCATTCTATTAATCTCTGTCTTTTGATTGGTGAATTTAGACCATTTGTGTTGAGAGTTAAAATTGAGAGTTTGCAATTTTGCCTTGCCATGTGATTGTGTTGTGTGTGTGTTGTTGCCTATGTAGTTGTCTTGTTTGTGCAGCTTTTAGTTTGGAGACCTTCTTATTTGCCATCTTTGTTTGTGATTTGCCTCCTTTTTGTCCGGGACTAGCGCATTTCTAAGGAGACTTTGCAGAGCTGGTTTTGTGTAGACATATTCTTCTAGTTTTTCTTTGCTATTGAAGTATCTGATCTCGTTCTCATATACAAATGAGATCTTTGCTGGGTAGATTATTTTTGGTTGACAGTTGTTTTGTTTCAGGACTTGGAAGATCTTTGTCCATTCTCTCCTTGCTTGTAGGGTCTCTTCGGAGAAGTCAGCAGTGATTCTGATGGGTTTTCCCCTGTATGTGATCTTTTCTCTACTTCGTACTTGTCTCAGGATTCCTTCTTTGTCTTCATTGGAGTAGAACCTGAGCACCGTGTGTCTGGGTGAAGATCTCTTTGGGTCATGTCTGTTGGGAGTTCTCTGTCCATCCTGTATGCGGGGTGGATTCGTGTTCCAAGTGTTTTGGAAGTTTTCCTGTATAATTTCATCAAGCACTGCTTGCATCCCAGAT
The DNA here is from genome assembly GCF_017591425.1 of Ochotona curzoniae. Lineage (NCBI taxonomy): Eukaryota > Metazoa > Chordata > Mammalia > Lagomorpha > Ochotonidae > Ochotona > Ochotona curzoniae. The sequence continues at coordinate 20,094 of NW_024465972.1, read as the reverse complement.
TCTCTTTCTACTCCCTCAGGGAGGCCGATGATCCGAATATTCAGTTTTCTAAGGTAATCCTTCATCTCTTGCATCATTTTATTAGTTTTGCTGAGGTTTGTCTCCAGCTGTTTAATTCGCTGGGCACTTTCATTTTGTGTGTCTTCTGTTTCAGAGATCCTTTCCTCTGCCGCATTTATTCTGTTGATGAGGCTTTCAATCTTATTCTCTTGGGCATCCAGTTTGGTTTTGATTTGTTGTATTTCGGTGATTATGCGGTTCTGGTAGTCTTCCAGCTTTGTGTCCACGTCTCTGAGAAATTTTAGCATTATTTTCATCAATTCCTTTGCTGGTAACACGTCCATGTCTTCATCTCGCATCGCCGATATTGATAATGGCTTTTGGCCCATGTTTGGTGGGGTGCTGGCTCTTTCATCTGGAGCACAGCTCTTTCTGGTGGTTTTTCCCATTGCGTTGGTGAATTCTGGTGGGGCAAATGAACCCGTGTGTTGAGGGGCTGTCAGATGCTTTCCTGTAGAGATTGGAGCCTGCAGACGTGGTGTTGTCGAGCGTGGTAATTTTCAAGGCACCGTTGGTGCGTTCTCAGGGCCCGGGGCTGTAGAGCACCACCTTGGGGGCCCAGTGGCTTCCAGGCACACTCTGGGCACCTCTTCTACAGGTGTGACACCCCAGGGCGTGGAGGGATGGAGGCGCTCTCTGGGTGTGCCCCCTGCACGGGAATCCGCAGGACTTAGAAGGTTTTATGTGCTTTCTCCCTGCGTTCTCCGTGTCAGGGACTGCAAGGTTTTTCAGAGCCCACCTGGTGCGTCTCCCACACACGGGACTGTGGGTGAGGCACTTTCCAGGCGTGGCTCTTGTGCAGTGAATCCACCACTCGTGGTGTGTGGATGTTCAGAGCCCCTGTTCCTGTGTGGCTCTCTCACACCGGCCCTTAGCGGAGGAGTGGCCCAGGCGCCCTGTTATAATTTCACGGCAGGTTCGCACCGTGTCAGTGTGATGCAGGAGTTTTCAGAGCTCTCCTGGTGGGACGCCCACGCTCAGAACTGCAGGGTGGGGGGCGAGAGGTGAGCAGTTCACCCTATGGGAGTGGTACCTGCGTGTCGGGGACACACAGCACTACACTTCCCAAAGCTGGGCAGAGCTCTTCTGACACCTGACACCTGCGCTGTGGAGGCGGCTGCTGCAGGCGGGGCCGCCTAGTCCGCTCGGCGCAGCCGCTCGGCGCGGCGACCAGGGTCTTCCTGATGTTATCTCACTTCCACCAGGCAGGATGTGGAGGACTCCAGATCCTCGCCAGCAGCCTCTGCGCACCGAGACGCACTGGCCCCCCCAGTGTAGGAACACCTGAGGCGCCCCCCCGGGGCCCCCTCTGCCACCAACACCACTGCACGCAGTTCCCAAGGCACAAACCCAACAGTTTCAGTCCGTCTGCCCCGCGTTCTCAGAGGCTAAAACCTCGGCAGGGGTCTAGGAATGCGGAGGCTGCCACGTCAACCCCCCGGCTCACCAAACGTTCCGCCGCTGCAGTCTGCCTCCACCGCTGCCGAAGGCCTCCCGCCGGTGACGATCCGCCCGATCTCCCCGCCTCCGGGCTGTCCGCGTCTCCCGTCAGGCCGTTTTCAAAAGTGACTCAGCAGGTCTGGAGTGGGATGTCGGTTTCTCTACCTTTGCCCTGCTCCGTTCTCGCTGTTCTTCCGAGTTGTGTGGATCTTTTTGGCTCCGCACTGTCCCAGGGAGCCTCACGGACCTCTCCCTGCGATTCCCTGCTGTTCCTCTTTGCTGCTTCTGTGACTTTCTATCCCTCTTTCACTGGAGACTCCCTCACAGCCTTCCTCCTACGTCGGCCATCTTCTTTCCCCCCCGGAGGTACTCTGATTTATCAGCCAGCAGGGGGCGACCAACTTAGTGCGGCCTACAAAATCAGTGCCACTGACAAAATAATTATTCAGAACAGCTGTGTTTTCCAAATCCAAAGTAATGATTGAACAGAAAAAATCAGTTTGTAGGTCTGTAGGTAATACACCATAGAGATGATTTTGTCAACCAGATTGGCAACTACAAAATAGAAAAGACAAGACAAAGGCACTATGAATGTTACTGAAAATTCTCCAACAAAGGAGCAAAAAGTTTCACCCACTCTCAGAATTAACTGAGGAAGACATTGAGAAAATGAGGTACAAACAAGGGTTCAATTTTCATTTAATTTAAATATTATTTCATAAAAAGTCAAACAAATAGTATAAAGGATTTTAACATGTACATACTCAAAAATGATAAAAGATCATGGGATGTGTTTGTATATATGTTTAAAATTATTGGAGATACATATATATATATAATTCAAGTATAAGTTGCAGAAAATATCTACTGTTTTATGCAAGCTCAGTTTAAAAATATTTCCAACATTTTATTATTTCTTGTTGGAATAAGAAAACTGAATTATATTAGTGCTTTATATGTTTTTAAAATATCAGGATGTTTGAGTAAACATTCATAAATTATTAAAAATTTACTCATTATCATGTGCAATATTGAAAATGTGTCTTCTTTGTTGACCATGTTATTTAGCTTATGTGTTTATATATGTCTACAGATTACTGAGTGAACTCATTTTATAATTATCATAAAATCAATCTAATGTGGAATAATAAGGGAATTGTAGCATCAGAATTGCAAAAATAATATAAAATATTATGTTGCTACATATATTGTGAATAAAGCTGCATCCATAGAAGATGCTTATTAAACTCAGAAGAATTACACTCACCTTACTATTACTGGTAATGAGTTAATATTTTGGCTCAGTGTCAATAGGATTATTTGTTATAATTCAATTGAAAAGCATAGTGGCAATAATAGGGGCAAACTGAGAGTGATGTCTTCCATTGCAGGTACATTGTAACAATGCCTCAATAGTTCATTAGAATCAGAATCTTTAGAGAAAGTGACCTTAAAGAGAATAGTAAGGGATATCCTGTTGTAATATTGGAGTTGCAAAAGTAATACAGGACAAGATATTTTCATTCTGTTGTTACTCTATGATATTGTATAGATTGTAAATTAAACTCTATCCATAGAAGTTGCAAATTAAATATGCAGAGAATGCACTGTCAGTGTTTCTATTTAATGATTCAGAGCTGAGGAGACATGTGCTGTTACAGGTGTTGGTGTCATTTGAAGATGTGGCTGTGGATTTTACTCAGGAAGAATGGCAGACAATGGACAAGACTCAGCGGACCCTGTACAGTGAGGTGATGCTTGAGACCTACAACAATCTGCTGTCCTTGGGTGAGTGAAACTCTGTCATGCCCAAACAGAATACTTCTGTGTAGATGACAAATGAAAGAAGAGTTTACAAAGTTTAGAAGTTGTTAGGGCTAGTAGTGATTTTGCAAAGTCTACATTATTTTCCATTAACAGGGTACTGCATGGCAAAGCCTGGTGTGATCTTCAAGTTGGAGCAAGAATCAGCACTACAGACAGTGGGAAAGTCTGTCAACCAGGGACTTCCAGGTAGGTCGCACATAGTAGGCAGGAAAGTTGGTACACTCTCAGTAAATGTTGATTGGAATTCTCTCAGATTTTTGTTTCTTCCTAAAGAACATCAGATGAAAATAAATAAATAAAAAAAAACCAGCAGATGAGACACAAGCATTCCACAGTCTCCATGTGTAAGTTTAATCTAGCAATGCCTTTCAAAATTTGCACCAAGTAACTTTAAGTATAGAACTTTATATTGGTCTTTTCCATGATGGCCAGCACTTGAGTCATCATCTGCCACCTTCCAAAATGCATTTTCAGGAAGTTGTATTTGAATCAGAGTAGCCAATACAAGACAAACTGGCATTGATAAAGGATGTAAGATGCCCAGGCCTTCGTTTGAATTTCTGTGCCACATTTTCTGTCATGCTCCCCAGCAAATTAAAATACATAATTCCAAATAATTAGATTTTTTTTATTTGAGAAATATGTTACTATATTAATACATTAATAAAAAACATATCTTGTACGATATAATGCTCAAAATGTCCACATTATACTAATATTAAAATCTGTTCAATCTAGAATGGCAGCAAACCTCATGGCTTTAGTTCAGCCTTGAAAAAGAAGCACTTAGATGTGATTCATGCATATGGTTACTCTTTTCCTCACTTCAGATTGCTACAGAAAGAATGAGCTGCAAGGAGCTAATCAGAAAATTCAAGAAATAATCTTCAGGCAAGTTGTAATCACAAAAATTATGTAATAGCTCCAAAGAGTAGCATTGCCACAAAAATGCTTAATATTTGGCCATAATTGAAATATCATCTAAATGGGAAATTATGCAAACGAAAAAAATGAGAGATATGATTTATTTGTTTCTTTTTTTCTTTTTTTCTTTTTTATTTGCAGACAAGTTTTACTTGCAAAGTGACCAGGTGAACATAGAAAGCAGAGGAATGGAATAGTATTTCTTGAAAGAACCAGGAGATGGGGTGACTCTTGAATGGAGAGAGGGAAAGACATCACAATTTTTCATAAGAATCTTAGGTTTTTAAGTGTTCCCTGGCCCTTCCTTGTCTGGGTAAGACATTTCCAATTTGTATATTCTCAACAAGCCAGGAAATAGCTGCAACAGCACAACTCCAAATGGTCCCCTGCCATTCTATGGCTGTTCAGGTCTCAGAGGTAGGAAGCCAGGTGAGTGATCAAAACAGGATGGAGAAAAAATAAAGAAACTGTTTTTTTTTTTCTCTCAATTTGTCTAGAAAGTGTAGAGGGGGTCATGCAAAGTACCAAATAGGTCATTTCAAAAGATGGTATGGTATGGCATGGTAGCCTAGTGGATAATTTCATGCCTTGCACATACTGGGATCACATATTGGCATTGGTTCGCCTCCTGGTTTGCCTATTTAACATCCATCTCTCTGCTTGTGGACTGGGATGGCAGTTGAGGACAGCCCAAAACCTTGTGACCCTGCATCTCCATGGATGACCTAGAAGAGGCTTCTGGCTCCTGGCATTGTATCAGCTGAGCTCGAGCCATTGCGGCCAGTTTGGGAGTGAACCAGCACATTGAAGATCTTTTACTGTCTCTCCTTTCTATATCTGACGTTTTAACAAAACCAAATCAGTCTTAACAAATAAAAAGTTCAAACCCAAGCAGAATACATGTTTGTGCTGGGAGGATAACCGTACTGAATCATGAAAAAGTAGCTCAGAACTTGGATATAATGTCACATGGTTGACATTCAGAATCTGCCAAGGGAGTTTCAAATTATATAGAAAGTGGCCTCTTCCAGGAACTGTCAGTCCTCCATCATGAGATTTTGCAACGCAAGCACCCAGAGCCTTGTTACCAAAATCAAAACTGAAGTGAATAGGAAAGTGCAAATAGCTAGTTGCTGATTATAGCCTCTTAAATCCTGAACTGCTGTGCTATCTCAACACTCTGAAAGTACAATGCATCTGAAGGTTTAGCCAGAGCTAGGTAGTGGTGGTGCTGGTGTGGGTGAGTGGTTGTATGGGCCATATTTATGCAGTCATGGGATACCAAGTGTCATTTTTATAGGTCAGCCCCATTTGATGAAAGGCATGCAGACATTATGCAGTCTTCTCTCTGCTGAGTTAAGCAACATAGCTCTGGTCTAAGAACCTAAAGTCTTTTTTATATGCCGTGTTGGACACACCAAAAAATGTTATCAGGAATGCTCTGTGGCTCAATCCAGAGTATACTATAGAAACAAAAGCAGAAGCAGTTGTAAACAGAAGTTTTACCTGCTAAGTGACCAGTTGCACTTGCAAGGGGATGGGGGACAGTGAAGCACCTCGCATAAGGGAGCTCAGAGATGAGGTGCTTCTCTCAAGGAAAGAGGGAGAGACATCATAATGTACATGAATTTTTTTTTTCTATAGGAAGCCTAATGAAGTGCCACTTGGGAAAAAATGTGCTTCTCATGTCCCTGAGAACAGCTTCCAGAGTGGGGAAAGTCTCACTCAGCAGGAGAAGATGCACATTTGTCAGCAGTCTTTTGAACACAATGGGAAAGAAAGAACTTTCAACGCAAAGAAGAAATTCCTTATGTGTGATGAAGTTTATACCAAAGAATCATGTAATAAACAACCTGCTAATGTAGACAAAACAATTCAGGTTGAAAAGAAAATGTTCCCCACAATCTTTATTTTGGAAAACAACAGCAAACACAACCAGGAAAGAAATTCCACGGTCATTTCAAGAGTGAGAAATCTCTTATGAATACAACAGATATCAGAATAATTCAGATAAGCCAAACAGCAAAGAGTCACTATATATGTGGCTGCTGTACAAAATCTTTTAACTATGCATCCTGCATTTTCACCAAGCAGAGAACTGACACAGGAGAAAATTTCTATGTGTGCAATGAATGTAAAGAACATATTTACCAGAAGTTAGAACTGACAAGAGATCAGATCCTTCATACTGGAAAGAAGCCATTTGAATGCAATGAGCTTGGGAAAGCCTTTGACAAGCAATTGTCTCTCATTTGACATCAGAGAATTTACATGAAGCAGAAAACTTATGAATGTAATGAGTGTGGAAAGGCCTTTACCAACTTGTCAGATCTCATCAGACACCAGAGAATTCACACAGGGGAAAAACCTTATATATGTTGCCAGTGTGGTAAAGCTTTTTCTCAGAAGTCATCCTTAATCATGCATCAGAAAATTCACACAGGGAAAAAATGTTATGAGTGTGATGAGTGTGTAAGAGCCTTTACCAAATTGTCAGTACTCATTAGACACCAGAGAATTCACACAGGGGAAAACCCTTGTGAATGTAACCATTGTGGTAAAGCTTTTTCTCAGAAGTCATCTGTAATTATGCATCAGAGAATTCACACAGGGGTAAAGCCTTATGAATATAGTGACTGTGGGTCTCAACACATCAGAAAATCCACACACAAAAAACTCTTATGAATGTAGTGAGTGTCAGAAAGCCTACTATAGTAAGTCACACCTCATTAGACATCAGAGAATCCATGCAGGATAAGAACCATACAGATGCAGTGGGTGTGGAAAATGCTTTTGCAGGTAGTTAGGGATCATTGCACATCAGAATTCACACAGAAAACATTATGAATGTAGATAGTGTGCAGACGCCTTTTGGAAGCCGTCAGTTTTGATTAGACTCAGATGATTCACAAAGGGGAAAAAACATGAAAGTAGTGAGTATGGAAATGTTGTTGGCTGGAGCATATTTAATCATGTGTCAGAGAACCCACTTAGGGGAAAAACTATGCATACACTGAATGTGGAAAAGCCTTTACCTCCAGTCAGGTCTGATGTTACATCAGGAAATTCACAAAGATGAAGTATAATGAATAATCAGTGTGGGAAAATGTTCATGGTATTAACTTCTGAAAAAGTGTGGAAAAATTCATACACAAACACATTTTAAGTGCAGTAAACTTCAGAAGTGCTTTAATAATTAGCACATCCACAGAAAGAAATAAACTATGAGTGTAATGACTGAAAAATTATTTTTTAGAGCCAATCTTCCTCAAAGCCACAGATTTCAGAGATAAAAAATCTTGGAATGAGAAATTAAATACCATAAACCTGTCATCAATGTCTATCAGAGCTTAAAAAGTGAATGAAACAAACATTGCCAAGAGTGTAAATAGAAAAATGTGAATGTGCAATAGATGTTGGAAAAACTTTGAAACTCTCCGAATGTGTTAAATAATACACATGAAGAGTGTCATAGTGTTTCAGAACACAAACTATGTGATGCAAAAATATTAAGATGCAATTTGTACATGATCTCCCTTTGTTGTGATGGGGAAATTGTGAATGAATTCTGCTTCCATATTTTAATGTTAATAATAAATGTTCAGTTTATAACACTTGTTTGATATCCCATCTTTACCATTTACACATTCATCTGATAGAGCATTTAGAATCTCAATATTTCACATCCTAGTATAAACTTATATTAGAATCACAGATATGAAGTGATGCTTGTGACAATTGTGATGGTAAAGATCCATCTTTGAAGGATGAATCTTGAGCAGAGTGGAGATTCTCTTGCATCAGCTGGACAAACATGGATCATGTTTGGCCACTGTTCTCCTTGAATAATAAGTGTGGGAGTTCGCCCCTGGATCTGTGCCTGTTTAGCACATGTGGGAAGCCATAAACACATGACACACCATGTCACCAAGGTAAACTCCTGACAGTGTCCTCGGCTAAAAAACGCTCCATCTTGACCTGTTGATTGGGTATATAGCCAGAGTGGTGGGCCACACTCTAATCTCTCTCTCCTTGGAGGAGCTGTGCTAAAACTTCACCTCATCATCCCCAGCATGTGTTGCAGCCTGGCTATATGCAGCTTGCCCCCAATTCCACTTCATGATGCTCTGTGCTGTTGCCTATCTTGGCCCAGCATGCCCCCTGCTCGGCGCTGATGTGAATTGTCTGTTGTTGTGTCCTGATCCAGGCCGGATCCTACACAACACCCTGGTTCTCAGATGTGCTAGAGGATGCTATGAACTGACCCCTCTGGGCCCCCTTTTACCATAAGCTAATCCCAGCTTGACACACAAGGCACAGGTGATTTTCTCACTCAGAGTGAATTGGACAGCATGATCGAGACACCACCAGGCTTTAATTCCTCACATGGAGTAGGTTACTTTCAGGATGTGGGGGGTCTTGTTAGAGTGCGTAACAGTGCATTTTTTTCTTTCTCTGTCTACCCCCATCCAGCATGTTAAACAGTGTGTGCTACGGCAAAAACCATTGCAACTTGTATGATTAAGCAATTGGTGTACATTTATATTAGCTCTCTGGATTAGTGTTTCTCCTCATTAATACTGAGAAGGTTGAACTTGAAAGCCCCTTGGAACTTTCTGTCTCTTGAGCAGTCTTCTCCCTGGGATCGACATTTTATTTTGATGGGTAAAATGGGCTGCAGATATGAGCTCCAGAATTAAAGACAAAAAGTAAAGCCAACCTGAAATCTTTTTGAGTGAATTGAGTAAATACTTAAGAAAAATTGGATTCCTTGTAAATTCTTTTTAATTTTATTTTTTACTGGAAATTCAGATATACAGAGTGGAGGAGAGACAGATAGGAAGAGTTTGCATCCAGTGATCCACTTCTCAGGTGGCCTCAACTGCCTAAGCTGAACTTATCTGAAGCCTGGAGCCAGAAATTTATTCTAGGTTTCTCATGCATGTGCAGGGTGCCAAGGACTTTGGCTGTCCTCAACTGCTTTCCTGTGACACAAGCATGGAGCTGGATGGAAAGCAGAATCCCCAGAACTAGGACTTTGCCGATATGGATTATAGTGCATTCAAAGTGAAGGCTTTAGCTGCTAGGCTAATGTGCCAGGCCCCTTCAAACTGTTGTCATTTTTTTTTTTTATTTCACTACCCTCTACATGAATATTTGGGGTGTTGCACACAAACAACTGCCATTCACCTTGCTGCATCAGGGATCAGAGCATATAGACACCATTTGGTTGCCTGCTACAGAGTGTGGACTTTGCCTAAGTGGTGTACTGTGTGTCCCTGATTGTACAATCTTGTAGGGGGGCTAGTTGATGATGCCAGAAGTGCATTGGGAGAACAAGTTATGGAAATTTCCATGTGCATGATCCATGGATTGATCAGTATGGGGGGGTGTAAAGAGAGGAGTGGGAGGAAGGCCCACTGAGGGAAGTTTTTGAAGATAAGGAATGACTTCTGAGGGATTCTATCAGGATAAGACTAGTGCACCAGCTCATGGGAGAAACCTGAGTTAGCCTAATTAGCTTGGATCACCACCAACTACCACTCACTAGTACAACTAAAGCTAGCACTGGTGTCATACCTGTCAGGTCTCCCACTGGCATGTGCTGGTGCCAGAGTAGAGAACAGATCAGGCGGAACTAGGCTATCACACCTCCACAATTGCATGAAGCAGGGATGAGAGCAGACTCAGCAGAGCCAGGCTGCAGCACCCACCAGAAGAAATTGAGATTGAGGGAGGGCAAGGCCAGGCCAGGCTGCAGCATCTTGGCAAAGGCCAAGACAGAAGATAGGTCGTGCTGAGCTGAGTCACAGCCACAAGATCTGTGACTGCTAACAGGTGTGGCTGTTGAGTTAAATAGATTTTATCTGGGTTGTGGTTCCCTCTGGTGACCAGAAAAGCTGAAATGGGATTGTGATCTGGACTAGACATGACTGTAGTGTCACTTGCCATGGGTATGGACTTCGACAGAGGAGTACCAGACTGGACTAGATTCCAGCACCCACTGATGTTTGAGAGAACCAGGGTGGGTGTAGGATGGGCTGGGTTAAGTCTCAACACCTGCCGAGTCTCATTAGAGCTGTGTCTGGGCTTTAGCACACAACAGTAAGAACCAGAATGGGTGTTGGCCCATTAAGAAAGGCCATTATTCCTATCAGGACAGAGGGTGGACTAATTCTGCCCCGCCTCCCCCAGTGTTGGTGAGTGAGACATTCTACTGGGAAGAGACCTGATAGAGTAGTTTTTAGAACTTATCTGACAGGATGCAGTCCCTTTGGGTGAGTGCAAGAACCTAGGCTCGGAGCAGCCTAGAACAAGCAGGCTATGGTACTCACCAGCACATGTGTGGGTCAGGTCTGGGATCAGCATGTTCTCTTGAGCTCAGAACATACACAGTTCACTGTTGTCCCTTGTAGTCCTAAAGCTATTACCCCACTGTACAAAATGGCACCTGATGAATAACTACTAGAGTTCTTGATATGCTGGCTGTCAGGTCTTAGAGCTACCCAGACCGGTCTTTGGTGGAACCTGTATAACGCCACGTTGCTGCAATTCACTGAGTCAGAAATGAGTTCACTCCCAGTTCAGCATATGCTCAGTCCTTTCCCTTGCCTTTGCCTCCTTACACAAAATGGTACCCAATTCAGCTCTAGGGGGCTGACTGGACTATGAAATCCACCCTGTTCTCACACTGTCCATGTGGGATCTGCTGCTCTGTGTCTGCTCCTGGTCAAATCAAACAAACCAGCAGGATGGACAGTTCGGCTTACCTCCCAAGTTCCCAGTGAAAGTCTCTTTCCACCTGATTGCTGGTGGAGTTCCGGATACTGGTGGAATTCAGATTGCTGTTAGCTAAATGCTGCTGGAGTATCAGTCACTGCAACACCACACCATTTGGTCCACTGCTTTCCTCTGTCTGTCAGTCTCCAGGTACCCCTCTGCTGTTGTTCTATTCTTTCCTATTTCCTGGAATATGTCCTCTCTGCTTCATCCTGATTAAATGTTTTTCCGTTCTTTGAAATGTGTCCTTATCCTATTCCACCGTCTTGATTCTCCAATCATTTCTCTTTTTAAATTTATTTTATTTTTGTTACAAAGTCAGATATACAGAGAGAAGAGACAGAGGAAGATCTTCTGCCCAATGTTTTACTTCCCATGAACCCAACAGCTTGTGCTATGCCATTGTGAAGCCAGGAGCCAGGAACTCTTTTGGATCACCATTGCAGGTGCATAGTCCCAAGGTTTGGGCCTCCTTGGCTGCTTCCCAGGCCACTAGCAGGGATTTGGATGGTAAACAGAGCTGCTGGGCTAGAGCCAACACCCACATAGGATCCAAATGCGGTCAATCTGAGGAATTTAGCTGCTAGGCCACCACAGTGGCCCCATCAACCATTTCTTCAGATGATATTAATATGTCACCAAGGAATGGAACTCTGGATGGATAAAGAAAATATTAATGCTCCAAAGACTTAGTGATATAAAACAGATGGAACACAAGAGATGCCCTCCATTTTAGGGCAGCAGCTGCCACTCCAAATGGCAACCCCAATTCTGCTGCTATCTTTAAGGGGAATGAGTGATCCGGAGTATAAGTTAGTCATATTTGTTTCTAACAGTGCTGTGAAACTCAGAAAAACAAAAACAGTATTGAGGATCACTTAAATATTTTAATGAGCACATTAGAACAAAATGCATGGACTTAAGTTAGGTAAAAGGAGATGTACTAAGACTTTTGAAGCTTAGTTAACTTTTTTTTTTCTTTAACTGGGCAGACTTTTCATTCACCCTCTCAATTCGCCCATGCCCGCAACAAGACTAAAACTACGTCAGGTTTTCCACACTGGTACCCAAACCACTGTCTGCTGCCTCCCAGCCAAGACATTAGCTGCACATTGCACTTGCACAGAACTGAAACCTAGACATTGTGATAGACACAAGAATCTCAATGTCATCGTAACCACTGTCACATACACCCACCCAGGGATGTGACTCCTTCCTGTGCTGTGTCAGGTGGGCATTCACGGCTTTTCTGTCATGCGTACTGTTCACAGCAAACAGTTCTTTAAGTGCTAATGCTTATTTTGTGTGAGAGAGAAAAAGACAATTTCCTGAATTGTGTCTTTGAGGAAATAGTTTCTAGTGCTGCGATTTTCCAGAGCAGAGAGCAGCACTTGCCATTGAAGAAAGAGTTCTGGACATTCAGGAGTTTATTCTCTGTCTTAATGTTTTCTGTTGAGCCTGGCTTATCCCCTCTATAACTCAGGGGGACATTTAATCCCAATTATCACAACTTAGGAGAATGTGTTACAACATATCAGATGCCTTCATGATAAACCAGTACTGGTGCCTTAACAGTTCCTTCTTCAGGTTCTTCCAGAGAAGCCCTTTCACTTGAGTCCCTGTGCACTAGCCTTTGATTGTCTCCAAGGACACTGCTACCCCAAGCTTCTGCCAAGGAGAAAGCCAGCACCAGATGCTGCCCCTCAACCTTGGAGCAGAGGTGTGAGGCAAACAAGGCTATGGTTTCTAACTGCTGGAGTCTGTGCTGTCCCGGAATCAGCAGCAAGAAAACTGCCCCAGACCCTTAGGAGGAGCATCACTGTGAACTGTGCTGGGCTGGAGATGCTGTGTCTCAACTCAAGAAAATCAAGCCAACTTAAAATAAAACATTAAGGTCAAATGGTCCCCAAGCACACCCCCTCCTCATTGCACAATTTGTTAAAGTGTGAATTTTTTTAAATATCATTTTATGACACATTTCATAGGCTCTGGGATTCCCCCAGCCCTTCCTCAGTCTCTCCCACTATATTGATTTCCTCAATATTGTTACAGTAGTACAGTTCATAACTGGTCATGATTCCTTAATTGCAGGCATGTTCCATGTGGAGAGTCCAGCTTCTTATTGTCCAAATAAGTTCTACAGTTTCATTGGGACACCACCCTTGGTCTGAAAGTAGAGCTGGCAAAATATCCCCTCCAATGAGATGTAACTACAAAGCTTCAACAACAGCAAGAAACATCCAAATTAACAACATCATCAAGTTAATTAACATGGTATTAAGTGACCAATATGCTAGAAAATACAAGTTCTTAATCACATCCTGTAACTGCTTTCTTGACATCTCTCTCAATTTTAATATACACATAACCAGCTGGTATAAACTTTTTTCCCTTTTTTTTTCTTCGAAGCTTACATGTTTTTGAGTTTAATCTAAATCAGAGTGGCACAGGAACAGTGAAAGGATCAACATTAATATCCATGATATATAACAGCTGAGAACAAACTTAACATAAAAGTTTCTATGCAGTGGCATCGTGTTTAGCATCAATAGTCATAAGCTGCTAATATCTCTGGGGGAGAATCTTAAACTGCAATTTAAACTTTGCAGTACATAATGATTAAGCCACAGTTTTATATAAATTTGCTTTTTAACAATTGAAAAATAGAAAAGTTTTAGGCAGGTGAGCAGGGAAACCTCCAACAACCTAATAAGTAAGGAAGAATTTAACTCTACATCCTACCTAGTAAAGTCCAGGAGAAGCAAATAAGGAGGCTGGCCAGTATTTACAGCCTGAGCGATTATACTTTAGTCATCTTTTTCCTGGCTTTTCCGGACTTCTCTATCAGTGTCTTGCTCTGTTTCTCTGAAAAGCCAAATGGGAAGCCTGATCAGTAAGGTATAAGCTGAGTGATTATCAACTGGCTGACATTTATTATTCTCTGTCTATTTGAATTAATTTTGGGGTTCACAAACAACCCTGATGGTTGGTGTAAGAGAGGGCTGGGAGCCAAGGCTGGAATTAGATAAGGACCAGAGAAAGCTCTCCTGAGTCCAGAAGGAAAATTACAATCATTTTATCTCTGAGTGTCACCTGGGGCTCCTGGCTGTAGTTCCAATGTCACCAGACCTTATGAGAGGGTTTTTGTTCAAGGTCAGTGCTGCAGAATGATGACCCCAATTTACCTCCTACTGCCCCCCTGGCCCCGGGGCCTGAGGAGATGCTGATACACACTCACTGCTTCCAGCTTGAGGAGCTGAGGGTCCTGCAGAGGCCCCTGCAAGGAGGGAGTTCACAGGGCAGCACCTGGTGAGCCACCTGGGCCTTCTCGTAAACTGAATTAGCAATGTGGCTATGGCGGCTGGAGAAGAACCTCCTGTGTGTTTCCACAGGTTTTTCTGGGCTCTCGTGATAGGACCACTCTCACAGAACTGCAGTATGCATGACGGCAGTGGCTTCACAGCCAATCAGTAGTGCAATGGGTGTCAGCCATCCATAGGAATTCAGGAGAAAGGAGGAATAAAGGGCATTGCTTCAGCTCAGGCTGGGTGTGACCTTCTCTGTTGCAGCTTGAGCCCTCCAACAGCAGGGGCAACTGTCGCCTCTCACATCAGTCCACCTCCTGGTATCTCCTTCCCTCTCTGCTTCATGTTCAAGTATGAAAACCCAGAAATGTATGACAAGAGGCTCTGGGTACAATAAATTTGGGGACTTTTCTTCTTTATATTGGCTTTATTTTTCATTGATTCATTTGACTTCAAAATGTAGAAATGGAAGAATATTTTGAAAATATGCTATGAAATAATCTTTTCAATCTCATTTCTCTTAGTGATGTTCATTAGATGCTATCATATTGTACTATATCTGTTTCTTATTAGTATACATTAATTTGATTGTATATATTAATCCCCTGCCCAGAATTCTTGCTTGATTCATCAGTTTAAGCTTGGTTTTCAACAAAGGGGCCATTAGTGTGCATTGATAGTTTTGCTGCTTAAAACTTGACCATTCTGCTGCAGTTTCCTTTCTGTATTTAATCTCATGATTGCACATTCACAACAATATGTAAGGGACAAAGTGACAAGAGGGCTTGTCCAGGTTAAAGCTAGGGGAAGAAGTTCCAGTGTGATATATAATATATTTATTTGTCTTATGCTATGCAATGCATGTATTTCTGTAACTTGGTTTCCATAGTTTGTGGCTTTTGGTTTCCACAATTTATGGCTTTTGATTTCTGTTTCGAAACATCTCCTTTTTGAAGATTTCATAAAATTTTCTATTGGAATGTCAAATATACAGAGGAGGAAACACAGAGAGTAAGTAAGGTATTTCATCCACTGATCCACTCCCGAAGCAGCCACAATGGCCAGAGCTGTACCAGTTTGAAGATAGGAGCCCAGAGCCTCTTCCAGGTCTCCATGCTGGTACAAGGTCTAGAAGTTTCGGGCTGTCCTCACCATCTTTTCCAGGCAACAAGCAAGGATTTGGATAGGAAGTTCAGATGCTGGGATTAGAACTGGTTACCATAAGGGACATTGGCGTGTGCAAGGTGAGGACTTATGCCACTAGGCTACTGCCCCAGATTCTGGTTTTTATTTTTTTAAAGATTTATTTTTATTATTTTTTATTGGAAAGGCAGATATACAGAGAGGAAAGACAGAGAGGAAGATCTTCCGTCCGATGATTCACTCCCCAAGTGAGCGCAACGGCCAATACTATGCCGGTCCAAAGCCAGGAGCCTCTTCCGGGTCTCCCATGTGGTGCAGGGTCCCAAAGGTTTGGGCTGTCCTCAACTGCTTTCCCGGGCCACAAGCAGCGAGCTGGAAGGGAAGCGGGGCTGCCGGGATAGAACCGGCGCCCATATGGGATCCCGGGCGTGCAAGGTGAGGACCTTAACCACTTGCGCCACCGTGGCGGGCCCCCAAGATTCTGTTTTAAAACATCTTATTCCTAAGTATTTCAAAATCCTCTCATGTCATAAAAAATTTAATGTTTTATGAAGGATGATATTTATATTCCCAAAATTTATTATTTACATCGCATTTTTAAATTAATTTTCCTGATTTTATTTTGATATTTATTTAGTTTTTATTAGAAAGATAGATTTACAGAGAAAAGGGGAGAGAGAGAGAAACTGATCTTCCATCTGCTGGTTCCCTTCACAATTGAACCTTATAGTCGGAACTGAGTTAGTCTGAAGCCAAGAGCCTTATCCAGGCATTCCATGTGTGTGCAGAGTCCCAAGGCTTTGTGCCCTCATCTACTGCTTCCCAGGCTAAAATCAGGGAGCTAGATGGGAAGTGGAGCAGGTGGGAAATGGATTGGCACCCATATTTGATCCAAGCACATGCAGGTTAAGCATTATGTCAATGATCAACAATGCAAGACCCCTAATTGTTGTTATTTTTGTTAATGGATTGCCACAGTGGATGATTTTCAGTATATGCAAACACTCACTTGAGGCTATAAATGGATCCCCAAATACCGTGCCAGTTTATGGGACATGTTCTGTATTTCATTCTGTGTTTTAGAGACTTATACAAGCCTTTGTTGTCTCCTTGTGGAGTGAAGTGTGCCTTATATGCCTGTAGCTAGACCCGATTTTCTGTAGCTCTAATCTTGTGCCTGGGGCCATAGGTTATCTGCAATTTCAAAACCCCACATGAATGTGGCCCATATTCATTCTTGCATTTTGTCACTATAGAAATCTGTCATTTGTGCCTGACACGGTAGCTTAGTGGCTTCAAGTCCTTGCTTACATGAGCTGGGATCCAATTTGGGCAGTGATTCCTGTGCTGGTGGCCCCACTTCCCATTCAGCTCCATGCTTGTAGCCTAGAAACACAGTGGAGGATGGCTCAAAGCTTTGGAACTCTTACCCACATGGGAAACCTGGAAGAAATTCTTGGATCCTTGATTAAAATTGGCTCAGCACTGGCCATTACAACCACTTGGATATTCTTTATGCCTACAGCATATGCCAGCTGCCTGTATAGCAAAATCATTCACTCTGATCAATAATCACCATTACTTTCCACATTCTCCACTCTCTAAATCACACTGTGCTCTTCTTACTTCTCACATAAAGTTCCTTCATCCTCCTCTGTCTGAAGTTTCATAGTTAGCTGTCCTCACTGAGAATCTGAGCTGCCACAATCGCTTCTCCCACACCTCTCTCTTTCTGTGCCAGAAACTTCAGTCTTTCCAAGTTTTAAGCTTTTGCTTTTTTTGAGTCAGCGTCACCCACCCCCATCACTAATCCAGAGGGATTGGGTTCTGGATAAGTAACAGCTAATTAGAAACAAAACAAAACCAATGTTATTTGCCAAACTTGTTCAGTAACTTGCTTTAACAGAACCTCCAAAAGCAATGAATATTCAAGTAGAGATTTGAACAACTTACATTTTGATTTAAGTGAGATAAATGTTTTCTAAATGTAAACATAAGAATACTTAGCCTCTTGTATTCTATGAACAATGTTTCTACCTGATCAAATACAATTGTTGATATGATCTCTAAAAATGTAACCATTTTGTCAAGGATAAATTGGTTTGTAATTAAACTCTAATCCAGCATTTGGTTGTAGGTCTTGGAAAAATGGAATCTCCAGCAGCTGGCTACTGCAGGAGGTTCCCCATCCAGCCTGTACCCAATGCTGGGGTCTCAGACCATGGTCACTGCTGCAAAATGGTGACCAAGTTAAAGTGGATCCAGGCAACGTCCCTAGGCACAAATGTGATTTGTGGCTGGGTATGCCTAACCGTGCTAGACTCTGGCACCATCTGGTGCTCTGGAGAACCAGGATAGATATATGACCAACAAGGCTAGGTCTCTTCCCCTACTGAGTCATATGTGAACAGTATCTGGGTATGGATGAGCCTTGGCTGGGTTGAAACATCCAACAGTAAGAACCAGAATGGATTCAAGGCCAGCAAGGAAAGGCCACCGCTTTTGCCCAACTGAGGTGAATTAAAAGGGCTGGGCCATGGATGCACCAGTATGACCCAGATCTGGCATAGGGAGGAGATTCTGATGGAGCAGTTTGGGAATCTTCTCTGTCGTGACACAGAGGAGGTGAGCACAAGAATCTAGACAGGGAGCAACCAAGATCAGGCAAGAGAAAGGTACCCACCAGCATACATTTGGCATAGGTCAGAGGGAAACCAGGCTGAAGCAGTTCACATCAGCTGTTGGCAAATCCAAGCACCAGAACAGAATGTTGGTCAGGGGAGGTTTATTCACAACACATACTAAGGCACATTACAGAATGTCAATTGAGGTGAGTTGTACCAGGCATGACAACAGTGCACAACCAGCACACAAGAAAACCAGAGTGGGGGCGATTTAAGTTACCTTGCTGAGCAGCAACTTCCACTGTAGAGCATGATTTAGGATGGGAGCACACCAGACCAGACAGGGCTACAACACCTTGAGCTAGATCAGGGAAAAGCCAGGCTGGGCTGACTACTCCAACTGGTGCAAACATAAATTAGAGTGGCATAGGGTTGGTTGGGCTTTTCCACAGCAACAACTGGCAGAGGCTTGCACTGGGGCTAAATCTGTCAAGTTAATCTCCAGAACCACCTGTGCATGCATAATCCCAGAGTTGCAGTGGCCTAGTAGGGAAATAGTGGGCACCTCCCTCTTGGGTTATCACTCCCATTGGAAAGCATGCAAACCAGGAATGGGACAGGCATGGTTGCACAGAAAGACACCTGCCATAATGTGTGTGGACTGGATAGTGGGGCTGGTTGAGTTGAACTTGGTTTCAATGCCCATCGACATGTATGAGCACTAAATGGGATGTGGGACATACTGAACAAGTCTGTGGTACATAGTGGCAAGCATGGGAACCAGGCCTGGTGGACGTTATGAGGAGTTGCCCCAACTAGGCTGCAGCTCCCACTGGTTTGCAGGAGAGCCGAGTATGATGTGGACAGGATCAGGCTGGCCTGCAGCAACCATTGGCTTGCATGGAAGACAGGGATGAAACAGAACTGACCCAGCAATTGCAACAACCATGTGTATAATCTAATTGGTTGACGGACAGTGCCTGACCATGTACTGGCAAGCAAACACAAGAATTAGGTCTGGGATCACCTCAGAATATGTTTTTTGGGGGATACCTCCAACTGAACTGCTGATCTCAGAATCCCAACCGTAAAGAGACTGTATCAGCCAGAGGATTCTGATGAGATTTCATCATGTTTGGAATGGTGAGATTGGTCACAATTCAAACCTGTTGAACTATCAAACAATTTGAGCAGGACCTCGGAGCATACCACACATCAGTGAGCACAAATAGGTGGGAGGCTGGGTGGTGCTTCTCGCTTTGTTTCTTCTCTTACCCTAGATACAGAAAAATAAATAATATTACTGTGGAAACAATGGTATATTACCCAGTTTCCCTTAACCATTTGAGCCCTAATCAACTACGTAAGATTTTATATATATATATATATTTATATATATATGGCATAGGTAAGTTATGTAAACTATGTATTATAGTTTATAAATATAACAGTATATATAAAATACATATTAAAATATATATAATCTTATATAGTATATATAATAAAATCTGATATATTTATTTTATATATATAATCTTACATAGTATATATGTATATATGTGTAATTATATATATATATATTTATGTAGTAATAAAAAATCTAATCCACTGTTACATTGTCACAAGGTAAGAGGGGAACCCATGATCTCTATCTTCTAGATTTATATTAGCATGTAAAATACTTGGTAACAAACCTATAAATGTTTTGTTAATGAGGAAGTTTTTGAATCAAAAATTTATGCATGATATAGTTGAACATAGTCCTTAATGTCTAATTTGCAGGATTTTCTAAATATTTATCATTGATGATATTTATCAATATTTATCAATATTTATCAATGATAAATATCCTCAACTCTGTTGAATTGTCTCAAACTAGTACCTCTTATCACAAGTTTTTTTTTATTTTATATATATTAATGGAATCTTTGTGTTTTCTACCTTTCATTAAGTTCTCATTGCTTAAAATCAGCAAAAGTTATGTATTTGTT